>NW_026739149.1:0-62755 GCF_963082655.1 Stomoxys calcitrans | reverse complement strand
ATAAGCAGGTTAAGTTCAAAGATGGGCTATATCGGACTATATCTTGATATAAAGGGTGATTTTTTTGAGGTTAGGATTTTCATGCATTAGTATTTGACAGATCACGTGGGATTTCAGACATGGTGTCAAAGAGAAAGATGCTCAGTATGCTTTGACATTTCATCATGAATAGACTTACTAACGAGCAACGCTTGCAAATCATTGAATTTTATTACCAAAATCAGTGTTCGGTTCGAAATGTGTTCATTCACTGTTCAGCGATGAGGCTCATTTCTGGTTGAATGGCTACGTAAATAAGCAAAATTGCCGCATTTGGAGTGAAGAGCAACCAGAAGCCGTTCAAGAACTGCCCATGCATCCCGAAAAATGCACTGTTTGGTGTGGTTTGTACGCTGGTGGAATCATTGGACCGTATTTTTTCAAAGATGCTGTTGGACGCAACGTTACGGTGAATGAACACATTTCGAACCGAACACTGATTTTGGTAATAAAATTCAGTGATTTGCAAGCGTTGCTCGTTAGTAAGTCTATTCATGATGAAATGTCAAAGCATACTGAGCATCTTTCCCTTTGACACCATGTCTGAAATCCCACGTGATCTGTCAAATACTAATGCATGAAAATCCTAACCTCAAAAAAATCACCCTTTAGCTCCCATATTGACCGATCCGCCAATTTAGGGTCTTAGACCAATTAAAGCCACATTTAATATCCGATTTTGTCGAAATTAAGGACAGTGAGTTGTGTTAGGCCCTTCGACATTCTTCGTTAATTTGGCCCGGATCGATCCAGATTTGGAAATAGCTGCCATATATAGACCGATCCTCCGATTTAGGGTCTTAAGCCCATAAAAGCCACATTTGTTATCCGATTTTGCTAAACTTAGGAACAGTGAGTTGTCTTAGGTCCTTCAACATATTTCTTCAATTTGGCCTTAATCGGGCCAGGTTTGGATATAGCTGTCATATAGACCGATCCCTCGACTTAAGGTTTTGGGCCCACTAAAGGCGCATTTATTGTCCGATGTCGTCGAAATTTGGGACAGTGAGTTAAGTTAAGACCCTTGACATACTTCTGCAATATGGCATAGATCGGTCCAGATTTGGATATAGCTGCCATATAGACCGATCTCTCGGTTTAAGGTTTTGGGGCCATAAAAGGCGCATTTATTGTCCGATTTCGCCGAAATTTGGGACAGTGAGTTGTGTTAGGCCCTTCGACACCCTTCTTCAATTTGGCTTAGATCGGTTCAGATTTGGATATAGCTGCCATATAGACCGATCTCTCCATGTAATGTTTGGACCCATAAAAGGCGCATTTATTGTCCGATGTTGTCCGATGTTACCGAAATTTTTTCAAGGAACATTTTTTAAAAAATAAAAATCTTTTTTAATTCCTAAGCCACAATGTATTTACAACAACAACAAAAATATGCTTTAAATATTTTATAACCATTTAACGAAGAATGGTGGATTTAATTACATTTAGTAAAAATAGCACCTGCTTATCGCGATAAATTTATTTTTATACCCTCCACCATAAGATGGGGGGTATACAAATTTCGTCATTCTGTTTGTAACTACTCGAAATATTCGTCTGAGACCCCATAAAGTATATATATTCTTGATCGTCGTGAAATTTTATGTCGATCTAGCCATGTCCGTCCGTCTGTCCGTCCGTCCGTCCGTCCGTCTGTCTGTCGAAAGCACGCTAACTTCCGAAGGAGTAAAGCTAGCCGCTTGAAATTTTGCACAAATACTTCTTATTAGTGTAGGTCGGTTGGTATTGTAAATGGGCCATATCGGTCCATGTTTTGATATAGCTGCCATATAAACCGATCTTGGGTCTTGATTTCTTGAGCCTCTAGAGTGCGCAATTCTTATCCGATTGGGATGAAATTTTGCACGACGTGTTTTGTTATGATATCCAACAACTGTGCCAAGTATGGTTCAAATCGGTTTATAACCTGATATAGCTGCCATATAAACCGATCTTGGGTCTTGACTTCTTGAGCCTCTAGAGTGCGCAATTCTTATCCGATTGGAATGAAATTTTGCACGACGTGTTTTGTTATGACATCCAACAACTGTGCCAAGTATGGTTCAAATCGGTCCATAACCTGATATAGCTGCCATATAAACCGATCTTGGTTCTTGACTTCTTGAGCCTCTAGAGTGCGCAACTCTTATCCGATTGGAATGAAATTTTGCACGACGTGTTTTGTTACGACATCCAACAACTGTGCCAAGTATGGTTCAAATCGGTCCATTACCTGATATAGCTGTCATATAAACCGATCTTGGATCTTGACTTCTTGAGCCTCTAGAGGGCGCAATTCTTATCCAATTTGAATGAATTTTGGCACGTAGTATTTTGTTATGATATCCAACAACTGTGCCAAATATGGTTCAAATCGGTTCATAACCTGATATAGCTGCCATATAAACCGATCTGGGATCTTGACTTCTTGAGCCTCTAGAGGTCGCAATTATTATCCGATTTGCCTGAAATTTTGTAGGACGGATTCTCTCATGACCATTAACATACGTGTTTATTATGGTCTGAATCGGTTTATAGCCTGATATAGTTCCCATATAAATCGATCTCTCTATTTAACTTCTTGAGCCCACAAAGGGCGCAATTCTTATTCGAATTGGCTGACATTTTACACAGGTCTCCAACATATAATTTAATTGTGGTGCAAACCGGACCATATCTTGATATCGCTCTAATAGCAGAGCAAATCTTTTCTTATATCCTTTTTATACCCTCCACCATAAGATGGGGGGTATACTAATTTCGTCATTCTGTTTGTAACTACCCGAAATATTCGTCTGAGACCCCAAAAAGTATATATATTCTTGATCGTCGCGACATTTTATGTCGATCTAGCCATGTCCGTCCGTCCGTCTGTCTGTCGAAAGCACGCTAACTTCCGAAGGAGTAAAGCTAGCCGCTTGAAATTTTGCACAAATACTTCTTATTAGTGTAGGTCGGTTGATATTGTAAATGGGCCATATCGGTCCATGTTTTGATATAGCTGCCATATAAACCGATCTTGGGTCTTGAATTCTTGAGCCTCTAGCGTGCGCAATTCTTATCCTATCAGAATGAAATTTTGCACGACGTGTTTTGTTATGATATCCAACAACTGTGCGAAGTATGGTTCAAATCGGTCCATAACCGGATATAGCTGCCATATAAACCGATCTTGGGTCTTGACCTCTTGAGCCTCTAGAGTGCGCAATTCTTATCCGATTGAAATGAAATTTTGCACAACGTGTTTTGTTATTATATCCAACAAGTGTGATAAGTATGGTTCAAATCGGTTGATAACATGATATAGCTACCATATAAACCGATCTTGGGTCTTGACTTCTTGAGCCTCTAGAGGTCGCAATTCTTATCCGATTGGAATGAAATTTTGAACGACGTGTTTTGTTATGATACCCAACAACTGTGCTAAGTATGGTTTAAATCGGTTCATAACCTGATATAGCTGCCATATAAACCGATCTTGGGTCTTGACTTCTTGAGCCTCTAGAGGGCACAATTCTTATCCGATTTGAATAAGTTTTTGCACGAAGTATTTCGTCATGATATCCCACAACTGCGTCAAGTATGGTTGAAATCGGTCCAGAACCTGATATAGCTGTCATATAAATAGATCTGGGGATTTGACTTCTTGAGCTTCTAGAGAGCGCAATTCCTATCCGATTTGGTTGAAATTTCGCAAGACGTTTCTATTGTTACTTTCAACAACTATGTCAAACAAAGTACAAGTCGGTTCATAACCTGATATAGCTGCCATATAAACCGATCTGGAATATTGACTTCATGAGCCTGTAGAGGTCGCAATTATTATCCGATTTGCCTAACATTTTGTACGACGGATCCTCTCATGACCATCAACAAACGTGTTTATTATGTTCTGAATCGGTCTTTAGTCCGATACAGATCCCATATAAATCGTTCTCTCTATTTTACTTCGTGAGCCCCAATGGACGCAATTCTTATACGAATTGGCTGAAATTTTACACAGGTCTCCAACACATAGTTTAATTGTGGTCAGAACCGGACCATATCTTGATATCGTTTTAATAGCAGAGCAACTCTTTTCTTATATCCTTTTTAGCCTAAGAAGAGATGCCGGGAAAAGAACTCGACAATTGCGATCGATGGTGGAGGGTATATAAGATTCGGCCCGGCCGAACTTAGCACGCTTTTACTTGTTTAAATATAGAGTCAAATGCAACAAAACACTTTTTTTTTTTTTTTTTTTTTTTTTTAAAGTATTCTTTATTTGCAATCTATTTACAAAGAAATAATAAGCAAAGTTTTATGAATTTATAACAATGACAGAAATATTAAGTTCTATTGAACTTAAAACAAAGATATATTATTCTTTTAACAGAATAAACTCATTTTAGTTTATAATAATATGATAGTTTACATCATTAACTTAAGATATGAGAATAACAAAAATTTAATTATTTTCTAAATGGGAGATCAAGAATATGCAGTCTTTTAAGTCTTTTAGTTTCATCGCTATCATCTAAAAGTGTTATAGCTAATACATTTGGATGGTTGCTGAGTCTACTTAGGTAATTTGTACTGTATTTTCTGATTTCTTCATGTACTGTTGGAATATTAAGATCCTTATGTATATTTAAATTAGTCATAAACCAGGGTGCGTTAACAAGTGATCTAAGTGTTTTTGATTGATATTTCTGCAAGATTTCAATATTTGAATTACTTGCTGTTCCCCAAAGCTGTATTCCAAAGGTCCAGATTGGCTTTAAAATCGTTTTGTAGATCAAAATCTTGTTTTCTAAACTGAGTTTTGAATTCGGTCCAAGCAACCAATATAGTCTTTTAGTTTTTATATTCAACTGTTTCCTTTTGGCTTTTATATGTGTTTGCCAATTTAGGCGTCTATCTATATGTATGCCTAAATACTTGACGCTGTTCGCAGTGGGTATAGCAACACCATTTAGCAGTAGATTAGGACAATCTCCCATCCTTAGGCTATAAGTTACATGAGTAGATTTTTCGGCATTAACTTTTATGTTCCATTTTGTCAACCAATTTTGGATTTCGTAAAGTTCCCTTTGCACTATGTCCGAAGCTTCTGTACGCGATTTACTCGATGCTAAAATAGCAGTGTCATCGGCGTATGTGGCAATTGTTACATGATTGCTAGATGGCATATCAGATGTAAATATTGTGTATAATATTGGCCCCAACACGCTACCTTGTGCTACACCAGACCTTATTGCACCAAAGACGGAATCTTCGTCGTTAATGTTAACATAAAATTTCCTCTCTTGGAGGTATGATTTTAGAAGTAAGTAAAATGGGGCCGGGAGCAATTGTTTCAGCTTATATAAAAGGCCATCATGCCATACACGATCAAATGCCTGTTTTACATCTAAGAAAACTGCAGAGCAATATTCTTTGTTTTCTAGAGTTTCTCTTACTTTTTTAATGATCCTGTGGCATTGTTCAGGAGTGCCATGACTTTGTCGAAATCCGAATTGATGTTCCGGTAGTATTCTAACTGATTCAACTATCGGTTGGAGCCTTGTTTGAAATAACTTTTCAAATAGCTTCGACAGTATAGGCAACAAGCTTATAGGTCGGTATGAGCTTACCTCGTTTTCGGGTTTGTTGGGCTTCAAAATCATTATTATTTTTGCGTATTTCCATTGGGTAGGGAAATATGATAGTCGCAATATTGCATTAAATAATATAGTTATGTAAATTATAGCTCTTTTAGGGAGAGATTTTAATGTTTTTCCATCAATATTGTCGTATCCAGGTGACTTTTTGCGGTTAAGCTTCTTTATCTCATTCTCGACTTCTTTAGAACGAAAAGGCTTTATTGGTTTGTACATCTGGCATGCAATATCTAGATACTCGGTGATTGCATCACTGTCAGAACTGGAACAAAAAGAGAAGGGCGTAAAAGTTTCTTCCAAAAAATGTTTAAATGCTTCCGCTTTACTCTTATCCGTTCTACACCAGGTTCCAGACCAATTTTTGATTGGTACGTTCCTCTTTTGTGGTCTTTTAAGGTATTTTGTGGCTACCCACAAATTATGGTCATTGTCACCAGCTGGGTGCAGCTTGCTTAAATAATTTCCCACGGATTCATTCTTTGCATCCTTAATACACCGGTTCAGGTTTCTAACAGAACGATTAAATGTAGTTTTATGGAAAGGTATTCTAGACTTCTGCCATCTTCTTCTCAAACGCCTTTTTTGTCTTATGAGATTTCTTATTTCAGTGGAAATTTTCAGATTAGAAACAAAAGTTGTATGCTCAGGTGTAGCCCTGAATGCAGCCTCGTGTATTAGCCTATTAAATGATTCTATTGACTGGTCTATTTCTTCACCATTCCTTATTTGGGTATTAAGATATAAGTTGGTTTCAATCCATGATTGAAACACCTCGATATCCGAGCTGTTGGTTAACAATTTCGAGTTTTTACTCCTCAATGAAGGTAACGTTTTATAGTTGGCAATGAGTGGGCTGTGATCCGAACTTAGGTCATCAGAACTTTTAATATCAAAAGATGTGCCAGAAATGCCATTATAAACGACAAAGTCGAGTAGATCCGGGGTCTTTCTCGGATCGCTTGGCCAGTATGTTGGGGCTCCAGTTGACAAAGTTGAATAGTTGTTCTTAACAACACACTTATACAGTTCCTTGCCCTTAGGATTAGTCAAACGAGAACCCCACCACGGGTGTTTGGCATTGTAATCTCCTCCGACTATAAATCTGTTGCCCAACTTTCTAAAAAACTTTTCAAAATCTTCGCATTTCAAGCTGAACCGTGGAGGAAAATATATGGCGTATATTTCCACGTCGATGTTGTTGCATTTAATTTTTACACCTGCAGCCTGAAGAAATTTTTCGTGAAGTGGTTCAGAAATTTCGTATTTAATACTACTCCGAATCAAAATGGCAGCACCTCCATGGGCCTTGTCATCTGGGTGATTAGAGCCTATTAGGTCATATCCACGCACTCGAAAAAAGGATCTACTCGTTAAATGAGTTTCAGAAATTAAAAAAATGTCAACATGGTTTAGTTTCAGAAATAATTCGATTTCGTTTAAATGATTGGTAACGCCGTTGGCGTTCCATATGGATATGATTAGATCTAATTGCATAATTTATTCATGATCATTGACATCATGTTGATGAGGGTATTTGTCAACTCAATTTGTTTGTTAAGCATGGCTTCAATCTTTTGCAATAGATTATTTGGACTTGGTTCCACCCCTCTGGTTACCTCTGAGTAGGACATATTTGGCAAATTATTTTGGTTTCGAAAATCATATTGATGGCTGCGAGCGTCAAAGTTTGGTTGCGAACTCCCTTTTTTATTCACTGCATTCGTTTTTTTTTCTCAGCATATTTTGATATACGAGACATCCCTTATAGTTGGCTGTATGGGTTTGTAAACAGTTTACACACCTTGGGGGAACTTCATGAGTTTTAGTACATTCAGTTGTTGAATGACCTAACCCACATTTCACACATCTGAAAGACTTTTTGCAATAAGACTTAGTGTGGCCGAATTCCTGGCAGCGAAAACATTGCACTATGTCGTCAAAATGCTTTGGGGGTTCAATCTGAATTATCGCATTATCAAATGATTTTAAATTATAAATCTCATGGTTATTTGGACTGGGATCCAAATCTACAAAAAACATTGGTAGCGGTAATTTCGTTTGACGGCTGATAATGTTCCTGACACTGCGCACCTGGTGTCCTAAAGAAAGCAACATAGCTTTGATATCAGAGGTCGAAGTTGAATGATGTAGACCCTTGATTACAACTTTATAAGCCCTTTCATTTTTAAGTTGGTACGTATGGAATGCTTTTTTAGAACTTTCCAAAAATTTATAATTTTTCGATACGAATCTACGTTTTTTGTAATTAGTCTAACTTGACCGTCTCTTAGTGATTTAAAAGAAAAATTATTGCTACTTATAATCTTACTTATACTAGCAACCATTTTTGCTATATCTGCCACATCAGGAATAAAGATTGGAGGCGGCTTCGGTTCCTCAGGCTGGGTAGTAGCATTATCATCGTCATCATCATTGTCAGGTTCCATATTATTTGCAAGACTTACAAAACGGTTGGTTGATGTTGAAGGCACATCATCAGCATTAAAACGTTTGGCATGTTGCTTTACTGAAGTTGGAGACCCTGTATGTTTTCGTTTTGATGTTACACGTTGCCAGTCATCGTCTTCATCATCAATGCTGCTGTTGTTGTTGTTCTGTACATCACTCGTCGACATACTGAGTGCAAGCAGTGCACTCAGCACGCAGACTTGTTTTGTCTATGTAGCGATGGGTGTGTATTGTTTATATGCAGATTGGGTGCACTTGCACTTAGTGTATATTTGTCACAGGTGAATATTTTGGGTGTCACACACGTTGTTGGTACGAATTTAATTCAAAAACAAAAGAAAGTTGTCTAGCGCAGAATACGTGTTGTGTCTATCACTGACAAAACATGAATGCAACAAAACACTAAAATGGATTCCAGAAATCTCACTCCTAAAAATTTTGACAAACAAGCAAATTTCCCCCAAAACATGACTTTATATCACGAGATAAATTGTTCTTACCTAGTTTTAGTCATCCACTTTGCGCCAATTCCAATTTCATTAGGATACTTCTTTCCAAGCTCGAGCTGGAATTTTTCTAAGACAGCTGCATTCTTAAGTATTTTTCTACCTTTTCGTATTTAATGGGTTAACGGCATTTTCTTTAAAGACCAAGTCAGCCATATTTACATTTTATAATAATTATTTCAAATGAAACCATTTATTTTTCTCCTTAGAATTTTAGAATACAGTATTTAGGGCAATTGATACGGTGCTCATAGGGAGTAAGGATCGAAATCTATCAGTCAATAGCAAGCAGCATTAATTCTAGTAGAAATTTATTTACAGTTCTGTAGGCTTTGACCGTAGAGTTGGACACAGTGAAATATTTTTGAAATAAATTTAAAAATTTACATTGTAAATTATTGATTTTCTTCCAAAAAAAATTTTTTTTTGCTATGAAAAGATTACAATTAAAGGAACATAACTCACCTTTAGTAGGGAAATGTGTTAAAATATTGTGAGTCGGCAGAGTTTTGTCTATGAGAACAAGTTTTATATTACACTTGCGGTCGCTAGGTCATTTGACATCAATTATTTATTTCATCTTCTAAGCAAAAATTAGTGGGCACAAAGCGATAAAAGTTTCTAACTGCAATAACGTGGAAATCTCTTCGTATTTCTAGTTCTATAACTTTTTCTTATTTTATCTCCAATAAATTGGGAAAACTTTAGGACTTATAAAGCTACGATGCAAAATATATATTATTGTATTAAATTATGCAAATTATATATTATTATCATATTATAGCCATAAATATCAATAGTTGGATGCAATTTAAACTGTGCGTTCCTTCAAAGTCGGATTTGCGATCGACTTTAATACAGTTCGAAGAAGAAGAAGGTGGATTAATGAAAGTGATCTCACGCGAACAGCTGAAAACAGCCAGCCAGTTTAACGGTATTAAAATGACAGTTCTGTGTTCACGCAAACTAGGTCAAGTTTCATTGGCTGTGTCGAGAACAATGCCAATTTTGAAATGACATCTTGATGACGAGATGTCGGAATTCACCATATGATTTGTGGTTGACGAAAATGAGACCACCTTTAATTGTTACGCCATGGGAGAATAAATAAGTCGTATCCTTTTAAGCAAAACGTAGATGGCTCGTAAAAATTTGTCAAAATTTATTTTTTTTTTAAATAATTAACATTTATTGTTCCTTAATTTTTAAATTTATTTGCGTAAAATTTTATGGAAATAAAAGTCATTTAAAACCAACTGACTGACACAAACAATAGCATGTGGAAATCATAAAGCTAAATAGTTTGAGATCTAATTAAAATGAGAAAAGAAAAAATTTCATCTAAATACTGAATCTGATTTGCCAAAACTATCACTGTAAAACAAAATCCTGGCTACGTCCCTTAGCTGCCATATAGACCGATCTCTCGATTTATGGTTCTGGCTTCATAAAAGGAGCATTTATTGTCCGATGTCGCCGAAATTTGCGATAGTGACTTATGTTAGGCTTTTCGACATCCGTGTACTATATGGTTCAGATCGGTCTATATTTGGATATATTGTAGCTACCAAAAAGTCCAATATATTTTCTACAAAATTGATAATTACACCACTCAATGTCCGAATTTGGTCCAAATCGGACCATATTTCGATATAACTGCTATGGGGCATACATTTTTAGTTTTTCACCGGATTATGATGAAAGTTGTTTATATATTGGGTTGGCAAAAAGTAATTGCGGATTTTTTAAAAGAAAGCAAATGCATTTTTAATAAAACTAAGAATGAACTTTAATCAAATATACTTTTTTTCTAAAGCAAGCTAAAATTAACAGCTGATAACTGACAGAAGAAAGAATGCAATTACAGAGTCACACGCTGTGAAAAAATTTGTCAACGCCGACTATATGAAAAATCCGCAATTACTTTTTGGGCAACCCGATATTTACCCGAGGTGGTGGGTATCTAAAGTTCGGCCCGGCCGAACTTAACGCTTTTTAACTTGTTTCTAATTGAAAGGATGAAACTTTTTTGCTCAGGGCTGGTTTACACTAAATAATCTTTTCTAAAAACAACATATTTATAAATTTTTTCTGATGACAAAATCTTAATGAAAATTTTTCAAAGACAACATAATAATGAAAATTTTCTAAACACAAAGCTTAAATATATTTTTTCTGAACACAGAATGAAATTAAATTTTATCTAAAGACAAAACTGCAATGATATTATTACTAAAGACAAAATTTTAATGAAACTTCAGTGAAAATATCTTGAAAGGCTAAATTTTACCTATTTTACCTCTAAACAATTTTTCATAAAACAAAATTAAACAAGTAAAAGCGTGCTAAGTTCGGCCGGGCCGAATCTTATATACCCTCCACCATGGATCGCATTTGTCGAGTTGTTTTCCCGGCATCTCTTCTTAGGCTAAAAACGATATAAGAAAAGAGTTGCTCTGCTATTAAAACGATATCAAGATATGGTCCGGTTCGGACCACAATTAAATTATATGTTGGAGACCTGTGTAAAATTTCAGCCAATTCGTATAAGAATTGCGCCCATTGGGGCTCACGAAGTAAAATAGAGAGAACGATTTATATGGGATCTGTATCGGGCTATAGACCGATTCAGAACATAATAAACACGTTTGTTGATGGTCATGAGGGGATCCGTCGTACAAAATTTCAGGCATATCGGATAATAATTGCTACCTCTAGGGGTCAAGAAGTCAAGATCCCAGATCGGTTTATATGACAGCTATATCAGGTTATGAACCGATTTGAACCTTATTTGACACAGTTGTTGAAAGTAAAAATAAAATACGTCATGCAAAATTTCAGCCAAATCGGATAGGAATTGCGCCCTCTAGAAGCTCAAGAAGTCAAATCCCTAGATCTGTTTTTATGACAGCTATATCAGGTTATGGACCGATTTCAACCATACTTGGCACAGTTGTTGGATATCATGACGAAATACTTCGTGCAAAAACTCATTCAAATCGGATAAGAATTGCGCCCTTTAGAGGCTCAAGAAGTCAAGACCCATGATCGGATTATACGGCAGCTATATCAGGTTATGGACCGACTTAAACCATACTTAGCACAGTTGTTGGATATCATAACAAAACAGGTCGTGCAAAATTTCATTCTGATAGGATAAGAATTGCGCACTCTAGAGGCTCAAGAATTCAAGACCCCGTCTGTGTGTTGAAATCACGCTACATTCTTTAAAAATAGAGATATTGAGCTGAAATTTTGCACAGATTCTTTTTTTGTCCATAATCAGGTTAAGTTCGAAGATGGGCTATATCGGACTATATCTTGATATAGCCGCCATATAGACCGATCGGCCGATTTAGGGTCTTAGGTCTATAAAAGCCACATTTATTATCCGATTTTGTTGAAATATAAGACAGTGAGTTGTGTTAGGCCCTTCGACATCCTTCGTCAATTTGACACAGATCGGTCCAGATTTGATGCGTTGAGATTGCGTTGTGTTAGACTGTTCGACATATTTCTGCAACTTAGCTCTAATCGGTGCAGATTTGGTTATAGCTGCCATGTAGACCGATCTCTCGATTCAAAGTCTTGGCCCCATAAAATGCGCATTTATAATCCGATGTCACTGAAATTTGACACAGTGACTTATGTTAGGCTTTTTGACATCTGTGTCGTATATGTTTCAGATAGGTTTATTTTTAGATATAGCTACTAAAAAGACCTATATTTTGTTATACACAATTGAACAATGACTTGTACTTATTAGTATTTGGTCCAAATCGGAACATATTTCGATATAACTGCTATGGGACATAAGGTACATGGAAGGTGGTTTACATATATACCCGAGGTGGTGGGTATCCAAAGTTCGGCCAGGCCGAACTTAACGCCTTTTTACTTGTTTTCGATTCCCTTCCACTGTGAAACGCCTCAGTCATGACAGGTCACTGTCTGATCGAAAAACATGATGACAGACAGAAGGTAGCCAGTAACGACTTTTTTCGAAGCTGTAAGGAAGCTGTGTGCGTGTCTCGCACTGGCAGTCGGAAGGAGTTCCACTTTAGGTTCTCATTTTTCTTGAGAACTTGTCTGATTTAGCGGATGTGAATATTTGCAAATTGTTAGGCTTTCTATGGTTGGTTGAACGGTAGGAATTAGAAGGCATCTTCCTTCTTCTGTTCCTTGGGTATCAAAATAGATGAAAACGTCTAAGTGAGTCTCATGATTGACTGCCACTTAAACCTAACCTTACACAATTTGGCGTGAGGTGTTTTATTTGATATCCGAATTTTTGCAATATTTCTTAGAACCTGTCCAAATCTCGATATTGCTCCCATATATCTTTCATCCGCCTTGGCCTTTTAAAGCTGTAGAAGCCATCTTTTTGGTCCGATCTTAACAAAATTTGGCGTGAGGTGTTTTATTTGATATCCAAATATGTGTACGACATTTCATAACAAGTAAGAAGGCGTTAAGTTCGGCCGGGCCGAACTTTAGATACCCACCACCTCGGTTATATATGTAAACCACATTTCATCAAAATTCGCTGAAAATTTTGTACCTTATATCCCATATCAGTTATATCCAAATATGTTCCGATTTGGACCAAATACTAATAACTAGCTATATCTAAAAAAACCGATCTCAACTATATACGACACGGATGTCGCATAGACTAACTTAAGTCACTGTGCAAATTTCAGTGAAATCGGATTATAGATGTGCCTTTTATGGGGCCAAGACTTTAAATCGAGATATCGGTCTACATGGCAGCTATATCCAAATCTGGACCGATTTGGGCCAAGTTGCATAAAAATTTGAAGAGCTTGGCACAAAGCACTATCCCAAATTTCGGCGAAATCGGACAATAAATGCCTTTTTTTAAGGGCCCAAAACCTTAAATCGAGAGATCGGTCTATATGGCAGCTATATTCAAATCTTGACCGATCTGGGCAAAATTGAAGAAGGACGTCGAAGAGTCTAACCAAACTCACTGTCTCAAATTTCAGCGACATCGGACAATAAATGCGTCTTTTATGGCCCCAAAACTTAAAACCTAGATATCGGTCTATATGGCAGCTATATCCAAATCTAAACCGATCTGTGCGATATTGTAGAAGTATGTCTAGGGGCATAACTTAACTCACTGTCCCAAATTTCGGCGACATCGGACAATAAATTAGCATTTTATGGGCACAAAACCCTAAATCAAGAAATCGGTCTAAATGGCAGCTATATCTAAATCTGGACCGATCTAAGCCAAATTGAAAAAAGATGTCGAAGGGCCTAGACCGATCTGTGCGATATTGCAGAAGTATGTCAAGGGGCATAACTTAACTCACTGTCCCAAATTTCGGCGACATCGGACAATAAATGAGCATTTTATGGGCACAAAACCCTAAATCAAGAAATCGGTCTATATGGCAGCTATATCTAAATCTGGACCGATCTGAGCCAAATTGAAGAAAGATGTCGAAGGGCATAACACAACTCACTGTCCCTAATTTCGGCGAAATCGGATAATTAATGTGGCTTTTTTGGGCCTTAGACCCTAAATCGGAGGATCGGTCTATATGGCAGCTATATCCAAATCTGAACCGATCTGGGCCAAATTGACGAAGGATGTCGAAGGGCCTAACACAACTCACTGCCCCAAATTTCAGGAAAATCGGATAATAAATGTGGCTTTTATGGGCCTAAGACCCTAAATCGGCGGATCGGTCTATATGGGGGCTATATCAAGATATAATCCGATATAGCCCATCTTCGAACTTAACCTGCTTATGGACAAAAAAAGAATCTATGCAAAATTTCAGCTCAAAATCTCTATTTTTAAAGACTATAGCGTGATTTCAACAGACAGACGGACGGACATGTCTAGATCGTCTTAGAGTTTTACGCTGATCAAGAATATATATACTTTATAGGGTCGGAAATGGATATTTCGATATGTTGCAAATGACAAAATGAATATACCCCCATCCTTCGGTGGTGGGTATAAAAATCGGTTCAGATCAAGTTGTAGTTCCGTATATATCGCGCATCCGAAATGGTTTTTTAAGGCTGTAGAGGCCATTATTTTAGTCCGATATTTAGTAGCTCCCATATACATATGTCTTTCATTTGGTGTGGCCGTTTAAAGCTGTAGTAGCCACAATTTAGGTCCTATCTTAAAAAAAATTTGCAAGGTTCTATCCACTATTTCAATAGCTATGCACAATTAATATTTGAGGTGGAATCGTCTCAACTCATTCAAGCATATGAACCGTGCACATATTTTCTAGTTACAGTAGGTATACTGGAAAACTTTTCTAGCAACGACATAAAAAATTTTGTTGCTCGATATTCAGATGAATTTCTTGATAAAATTTCTATGATTGTCCTATATAATCAAGATGGCGATGATATGAAAGTTTGCAAATTTTAAAATATGTCAATATAATTAGCCTTAATGAGAAACATTTTCTGTCTACCCTTGCCACTTCTTTGAATGGAAACAATATTAAATTTTAATGAGGTTGCTCACATTAAAATCGCTTTATAATTACCATTCATATAGAACAAATCAAAATTAACACACAACCATAGAGCAATATAATAACATTGATATACAAAAATAAATTATTAGAAGTTTTGCATATATCCATTGGATGGGTAAAAGTGTTAGTTTGCGAAATATTGTAAATCAAAAAGAAATTTAAAATGACAAAAAATTTTGCAAAATTTTTGTTATTTGTAATGTATTTAAATCAGTTTAAATATATTTTTGCAGCACGACCAAAGGTATGTTTTGTTAATGAAAAGAACCTTTCCTTTTTCAGAATCTAAAATGGTTTCGATTTTTTGAAATGCATTCTACTATTTCCAATATAAATACCCACCACCAGAGGATGGGGGATTGCAAATGAGCCATATCGGTTCAAATTTATTTATATTTGCTATATAAAGCAATCTACCGATTTCATTTTGAGGGCCTTTAAAAGCCCCAATTATTGTCCGATTGAGCTGAACTGTTCTGTTATGACTTCCAAAAATCGTTCTAAATGTGGTTTGAATCGGTCTATAACTTTGATATATATAAAACGATCTGACAATTTGAATTCTTGAGCCTCTAGGAGCCATAATTGTTGTACGATTGAACTAAAATTTGGCACGTAGTTTTCTGATACGACTCTTAACAATCGAGCCAAGTATAGTCCGAATCGGTCTATAACCTCATATAGCTTCCATAAAAACCGAACTAACAACTTGATTTCTTGAGCCCCTAGAAGACCCAATTGTTGTCCGATTGAGCCGAAATTTCGCACATAGTTTCGTTATGACTCCCAGCAATCCGTATCAAGTATGTTCTAAATGGGTTTGTAATTAAAAATTTTTGCAGAATCCATGGTGGTGGGTTCCCAAGATTTGGCCCGGCCGAACTTAGCACGTTTTTAATTGTTTTCTTTACTACAGTCCAGAATTCTACTTTTCCAATCGGCCGAAACCGCTGTCAATGAAGAATATGCCAGCAAATATGACTTTAATATATCCTCAGATCATAGTTCATTTAATTGTGAAATGGTTTTCATCCAGGACATAATTGATTCGTATTGCATGAAACTGGTTATTGATTTCAAGTCACCCAAGATGAATAACTTTCGCAGCTTATTTAACTATGACGTCAATATTTGCGAAATTTTGGGCGTGAAAGGAAATCCAGGGCTAAATCTATTGTCAACTTGGATGCAAAATACTTACAAGCATAACACTATGCCAAGTTCATGTCCAATTCGGCAGGTAAGTTAAACAAAACTCACATAGACTAAACCAGTAAGGAAAGGCAAAAGTCGGGTGGTGCGCTCTTTAAAATACCCTACACATACCCAATAAGTACAAAGTGGCAGGTATATCTAGTTCTGAACCAATTTTGATGGACCTCGGCGTATGTTTTCGGATGGGTTATTAAACATCCATTGTGCTCTTCTCTCAAATACCATTTATTTAAACTCATTTTGCAATTGGTCTGAGGAGAGTTTACAGGATGAGGCGTCCCCCAAACACATGGCCCCAAGATTGGTTATCAAATTCGTTTTCTAATCTCAAATATCTTTCATTTGAGCCACATATTGGCATGGTCGAAAAATGTTTACACTAAGGGGGTGTTTTGGAGAATGGGTGATGCCCAAAATACAGAGTCCTACATTTGGGTACCAAATTCGTATTCTTATCCCACATACTTTTATTTGAGCACCATAATGTGATGGTCAGTCAAATATTGCTGTTGGGTAATTTGGTAAAGGGGTAGACCTGCAGAAAATTGGTCCTGAAAGTGGGTATCAATTCTTGCTCTACCCCCCAATTCCTTTCATTTAAGCCCCACAATGACATGATCGGTAAATATGCCCGATTTAGGGGTGTTTTTGGGAGTGGGGTGGTCCCCCAAACACTAAGCCCGGAAAATATATCAGCAACGTGCTCTATTCTCATATATTTGAACCCTATATTGCCATTGAATATCAAATTCGTTTTCAAATTTCAAATATGACTCACTTAAACCCCTTATGGAAAAAGCCAGCAAATATGTCCGCTTTGGGGTATGGGCCCTAAAAACTATGAAAATCGAGCTCCACTGTTTTGACAACCCAAATTGTCTTGGTGAGCAAATACGTCCTACTTGAGGTTTGTTATGGTGGTGGGACGTCCCCTAGACAGTTGGTCCCGAATGTTGATGTCAGATTCATGGTCTACTCCCAAATACCCTTCATTTGAGCTCTATTTTTCCATAGTCGGCAACTGCCACTCAGTGACTTGGCTTTGAAAATATATATCAGATTCGTTTTCTACTCTAAAATACCTCTTATTTGAACCTCATATTGCAATATCAGCAAATACTTCCTATTTGGATGGTGTAATGAGGGTGGGGTGGCCCCATAGACACTTTTCCTGAACATTGATATCAGATTTGTGCTTTACTTTTAAAGACCTTTCATTTGAGTCCCATATTGCTATGGTCGTAACTTTGACTTCTTTGGGGTATGTTTTCGGGGATGGTCGGTCCCCCAAACACTTGGTCCCACATCTGGATATCAGATTTGTTTTCTAAACTCAAATACCTTTTATTTAAGCCCCATATTGCCATGGTCAGTAAATATGTCCTGTTTGGGGGGTGTTTTGGAGAAAATTTGTTCCAAATTTGGACAACAGATTCGTATTTTACTCGCAAATACCTTTCATTTGAGTCCCATATTGCCATGGTATATAAATATGACCGATTTAGGGGTGTTTTAGGGATTAGGGTGGTACCCCAAACACTTGGTCCGACAATTGGATATCAGATACGTTTTCTAATCTGCAGTACCTTTCATTTGAGTCCCATATTGGCGTGATTGGTGTATTGGTTGATTAATTGGATTTGGGGTGTAATTTGATTACCAAATTTATGTTTGTGGGTGTAACATATAAATGCACTAAGTTATAATACACTGTACCACAGTGGAGGCGTAGCGCACAAAAACTCATCATAATACAATAAACAAGTAAAAAGGCATTAAGTTCGGCCGGGCCGAACTTTGGATACCCACCACCTCGGGTATATATGTAAGCCGCCTTTCATCAAAATTCGGTGAAAAAATTCATAACTTATGTCCCATATCAGTTATATTAAAATATGTTCCGATTTGGACCAAATACTATAATAAGTATAGTAGTTATATCTAAAAATAAACCGATCTGAACCATATACGACACGGATGTCGAAAAGCCTAACAGAAGACTTTGTAAAATTTCTGTGATATCGGATTATAAATGCGAATTTTATGGGGCCAAGACTTTAAATCGCGATATCGGTCTACATGACAGCTATATCCAAATCTAAACCGATTTGGGCCAAGTTGCATAAAAACGTCGAAGAGCCTAACTTAAAGCACTGTCCCAAATTTAAGCGAAATCGGACAATAAATGCCTCTTTTATGGGCCCAAAACCTTAAATCGAGAGATCGGTCTATATGGCTGCTATATTCAAATCTAGACCGATCTGGTCAAAATTGAAGAAGGACGTCAAAGAGCCTAACTAAACTCACTGTCTCAAATTTCAGCGACATCGGACAATAAATGCGTCTTTTATGGCCCCAAAACCTAAAACCTTGATATCGATCTATATCGATATTGCAAAAGAATGTCTAGGGGCTTAATTTAACTCACTGTCTCGAATTTCAACGACATCGGAGCATTTTATGGGCCCAAAACCATAAATCAGGAAATCGGTCTATATGGCAGCTATATCCAAATCTGAACCGATCTGGGCCAAGTTAAAGACAGATGTCGAAGGGTCTAAGACAACTCACTGTCCCAAACTTCAGCAAAATCGGATAATAAATGTGGCTTTTGTGGGCCTAAGACCCGAAATCCGAGGATCGGTCTATATGGCAGCTATATCCAAATCTGAACCGATCTAGGCAAAATTAACGAAGGAAGTCGAAGGGCCTAACACAACTCCCTGTCCCAAATTTCAGCAAAATCGGATAATATATGTGGCTTTTATGGGCTTAAGACCCTAAATCGGAGGATCGGTCTATATGGCAGCTATATCCAAATCTAAACCGATCTGGGCCAAATTGACGAAGGAGGTCGATGGGCCTAACACAACTCACTGTCTCGAATTTCATCAAAATCGGATAATAAATATGGCTTTTGTGGGCCTAAGACCCGAAATCGGAGGATCGGTCTATATGGCAGCTATATCCAAATCTGCACCGATCTAGGCAAAATTAACGAAGGAAGTCGAAGGGCCTAACACAACTCACTGTCCCAAATTTCAGCAAAATCGTATAATATATGTGGCTTTTGTGGGTTTAAGACCCTAAATCGGAGGATCGGTCTAAATGGCAGCTATATCCAAATCTGAACCGATATGATCCAAATTAACGAAGGATGTCGATGGGCCTAACACAATTCACTGTCCCGAATTTCATCAAAATCGGATAATAAATTTGGCTTTTGTGTGCCTAAGACCCGAAATCGGAGGATCGGTCTATATGGCAGCTATATCCAAATCTGAACCGATCTAGGCAAAATTAACGAAGGAAGTCAAAGGGCCTAACACAACTCCCTGTCCCAAATTTCAGCAAAATCGGATAATATATGTGGCTTTTATGGGCTTAAGACCCTAAATCGGAGGATCGGTCTATATGACAGCTATATCCAAATCTGTACCGATCTGGTCCAAATCAACGAAGGATGTCGAAGGGCCTAACACAACTCACTGTCCCAAATTTCAGCATAATAGGATAATAAATTTGGCTTTTATGGGCCTAAGACCCTAAATCGGCGGATCGGTCTATATGGGGGCTATATCAAGATATAGTCCGATATAACCCATCTTCGAACTTAACCTGCTTATGGACAAAAAAAAGAATCTGTGCAAAATTTCAGCTCAATATCTCTATTTTTAAAGACTGTAGCGTGATTTCAACAGACAGGCTGACAGACGGACAGACGGACGGACACGTCTAGATCGTCTTAGATTTTTACGCTGATCAAGAATATATATACTTTATAGGGTCGGGAATGGATATTTCGATGTGTTGCAAACGGAATGACAAAATGAATATACCCCCATCCTTCGGTGGTGGGTATAAAAATGCATCATATATGGACCCATAACAGCTTTATCCAAATATAGTCCGATCTCCACCGTATTCAAGAAGGCAATGAAAATGTCTAACTCATTTCATTGTATTAATGAACAGGTTTTTCGAGAAACCTAACACTACTCGCTATACCAAATTTCAGCGAAATTGGTCATTAAATGCGACTATTGTGAACACAAATGCAAAAATGTTAAATTACCCCATGAACATTCCATTAAGGAACAGGGGCAAACTTCTCACATATCAATTAGTGCAGTCCGATAAAAGTGTAAGCTCAATGATAAGGGGCCTCCTCTTTATAGCCGAGTCCGAACGGCGTGATAGTCTTGCCAGGATTCGAACCCAGGCATTCAGCGCCATAAGCGGACATGCTAACCTCTGCGCTACGGTTGCCTTCTATTGACCTATTGTGAACACAAAACCTTACATTAAGAGATAGGTTTATATGGCAGCTATATCGAAATATAGACCGATCTCAGACCATGCCCAGTACGAATGTCTTACGCAACTTATTGTGCCTAATTCCAGCAAAATCGGTTCATAAATGCACCTTTTATGGATCCAAAAACCTAAATCGAAAGATCGGTACATATGGCAGCTATATCCAAATCTGAAGCTATCTGGGCCATATAGGAGCCTTAAATCACACGCTATTCCAAATTTTAACGAAATCGGACAGTAAATGCGCCTAATTAGGGCCCAATATCTTAAATCAAGAGATCGGTCTATTTGGCAGCTATATCCAAATCCGAACCAATCTGGGCGGTATTGAACAATCATGTCGAGAGGCTTCACACAACCCATTGTCCCACACATTCTTCGGTGGTAGACTGACCATTTCAATGTAGTCTAATTATTATACCCACTACCATAGGAAAAGGGGTTTATTAATTAATTCATTCCGTTTGCAACACATAGAAATATGCAATATCGTAAAATTCTAAGCGATTTAACGATGTCCGTGAGTCTGTCCGTCCATCCGTCTGTTGAAATCACTCTATAGCCTTCAAAAATTAGGATATTGCGCTGAAATTGGGCATAGATACGTTTTTTGCTGCACGCAGGTTAAGTTCTGGAACGGCAAAATTGGACTATATGTGGATATAGCTACCATATAGACCGATCTGCCGATAAAGGGTCTAAAGCCCATAAAAGCTTTATTTATTACCCGATTTCGCTGATTTTTAAAAGAGTGAGTTATTTTAGGCCTCCCTACATTCGGCCTAAATAGGGTTCATATTGGACCATACTTCGATATAGCTGCCATAGACCTATCTGCCGATTAAAGGTCTGAAGCCCACAAAAGCTGCAACTCTTATCCGATTTGGCTGACCCAAATATGGTTTAGATCGGACTATATTGAAATATAGCTGCCATATAGACCGATCTTCAGATTAAGGGTTTAAAGCCCATAAAGCTATATTTATTTACCGATTTCGTTGAAGTTTTAAATAGTGCGATGTTTTAAGCCACCCGACAACCGATCCAAATATGATCCAGAGCAGACTATATAGATACAGCTGCCATATAGACCGATGTTGCAATTTAGGGTCTTAATCCCATAAAAAGCCAATCGGCTGATTTCCTGAAACTGTTGCTTGTATAAGAGTTCTCGGGATCTGTATAAAAATATGATCCAGATTTGTATATAACTAGGGATATGGTAGCGGAGTTTTCATTAGCTCGAGAAATCAAGACCCAAGATCGTATGGTAACACAATATATCAACACATGGTCGGTCCATGTTTGGCCCATTAACAATCCCAACCCACCTACATTAGTAGAAAGTATTTGTGCAAAATTTCGAGTGCCTAGCTTTACTTCTTCGAAAGTTGGCGTGCTTTCGACAGACAGACAGATAGATAGACGGACGGACATGGCTAAATTGTCTCAGAATATTAAGCCCTTCTAGGAAATATATACCTTGTTTGGTCTCAGATCAATATTTCCGTGCGTTACAAATGGAATGACTAAATTAGTATATATCCACCACCCTATGGTGAATGGTATGACAACTAACAAGTAAAAGTGTGCTAAGTTCGGCGTGGCCGTATCTTATATACCCTCCACCATGGAGCGCATTTGTCAGTTCTTTTCCCGGCATCACTTCTTAGGCAAAAAATGATATAAGAAAAGATTTGTTCTGCTATTAGAGCGATATCAAGATATGATCCGGTTTAGACCACAATTAAATTATATGTTGGATACCTGTGTAAAATGTCAGCCAATTCGAATAAGAATTGCGCCCTTTGGGGGCTCAACAAGTAAAATAGAGAGATCGATTTATATGGGAGCTGTATCGGGCTATAGACCGATCCAGACCATAATAAACACGTATGTTGATGGTCATGAGAGGATCCGTCGTACAAAATTTCAGGGAAATCGGATACGAATTGCGCTCTCTAGAGGCTCAAGAAGTCAAGACCCAAGATCGGTTTATATGGCAGCCACATCAGGTTATGGACCGACTTGAACCATACTTGGCACAGTTGTTGGATATCATAACAAAATACGTGGTGCAAAATTTCATTCTAATCGGATAAGAATTGCGCACTCTAGAGGCTCAAGAAGTCAAGACTCAAGATCGGTTTATATGGCAGCTATATCAGGTTATGGACCGATTTGAACCATACTTGGCACAGTTATTGGATATCATAACAAAACACGTCGTGCAAAATTTTATCCCAATCGGATAAGAATTGCGCACTCTAGAGGCTCAAGAAGTCAAGACCCAAGATCTGTTTATATGGCAGCTATATCAAAACATGGACCGATATGGCCCATTTACAATACCAACCGACCTACACTAATAAGAAGTATTTGTGCAAAATTTCAGGCGGCTAGCATTACTCCTTCGGAAGTTAGCGTGCTTTCGACAGACAGACGGACGGACGGACGACAGACGGACGGACATGGCTAGATCGACATAAAATGTCGCGACGATCAAGAATATATATACTTTATGGGGTCTCGAGTAGTTACAAACAGAATGACGAAATTAGTATACCCCCCATCCTATGGTGGAGGGTATAAAAACTGGCTAAGTTCGGGCGTGCGGAACTTTGGATACTCACCATCATAGATAACTTAACCATCCTATTTTATAACAACTACACTAACATATCCATAGTAATACGCAAATGAGGGCTGGTCTGGATCATATTTGATTCAGGTCCCGAGAAGTCTTATGCAATTCACAGTTTCAGCAAAATTGGGCAACAAATCCGGTTTTATGAGATTAAGACCCTAAATTGCATGATTGGTCTATATGTCAGCTATTTGTAAAAAAAGTCTGATGTGGACCATACATTGGTCGGGCGACGGGAGGCTTAATATAAGTCACTGTGTCAAATTGTAGCGAAATCGGGTTATAAATGCAGCATTTATGGACTTAAGTCGCTTAGTCGGCAGATCGGTCTATATGGCAGCTATATCTGAATAAAGACCGATCTGAACCATATTTGAGTCGAACATCGGGAGGCTTTAATCAACTCACTATTTTAAACTTCATCGTTATCCGATAATAATTGCTACATTTATGGTCTTAAGACTCAAATCGGCAGATCGGTCTATATGGCAGCTATATCTTAATATCGTATGGTCTGAACCATATTTGGGTCGGATGTTGTGAGTCTTAATACAACTGACTGTTTCAAATTTCAACGAAATCGGATAATAAATGTAGATTTTACAGGTTTCAGACCCATAATAAAGTCCGATTTTTATCATATTCGAGTCGGATGTCGGGTGGCCAAAAAACAACTCACTGATTTAAATTCCAGCGAAATCGGGCTATAAATTCAGCTTTTATGGGTTTCAGACCTTAACTCGGCAGATCTGTCGATATGGCAGCCATATCCAAATATGGTCCGATTTTGCCGTTCAAGAACTTACCCTGCGTGCAGAAAAAAACGTATCTGTGCCAAATTTCAGCTTAATATCTCAATTTTGGGAGGCTGTAGAGTGATTGCAACAGACGATTGGACAGGCGGACGGACAGACAGGCGGACAGACACACGGAGATTGTCAGAACGCCTTACAATTTTACGACATTTTAAGTCGATCTAGCCATGTCCGTCTGCATGCCGACGGCACGCAAACTTTCGAAAGAGTAAAGCTAGACGCCTGAAATTTTGCACAAATATATGTTATTAGTGTAGGTGACTTAAGATGATATATGGGCCAAATCGGTCCATGTTTTGATATAGCTGCCTTATAAACTGATCTTGGGTCTTGACTTCTTGAGCATCTAGAGGTCGCAATTCTTTTCCGATTTGGCACAAAGTGTTTTGTTATGACTTCCAACAACTGTGCTAGGCAAGGTTTAAATCGGCCCATAACCTGATATAGCTGCCATATAAACCGTTCTTGGATAATGACTTCTTAAGCCTCTAGAGGGCGCAATTCTCGTCCGATTTTGCTAAAATTTTGTACGGCTTCTACCATGACCTTCAACATGCGTATTCAATATGGCCTTAATCGATCAATAGACTGATACAGCTTCCTTATAAACCGATCTCCCGATTATGCTTATTGAATGGACTTAAATATTACCCAATGTCTTCTTCTATGGTCTTCAACATTCAATTCACTTATGATCCGAATCGGACTATAACTTGATATATCTCCAATAGCATAGCAATTCTTATGCATTATTTCTTGTTTGCCTATAAAGATATACCGCGCAAAGAACTCGACGAATGCGATGCATGGTAGAAGGTATATAAGATTCGGCCCGGCCGAACTTAGCACGCTCTTACTTGATATACAATATATACGAGTATCTTTTTAATGTTTTGCCGCTTTTTTCAAAACATTCAAAAAATGTTGTCTTCCTCTTCTTCTGTTCAAACTCAGTTTGCTTGAATGAACATTCTACACCGTAGACTTGGTACGGTGTAAGAAATGCAGCCTATTTGCACTTTCTGTAAGCAACAACATACAAACGAACTCTGCAGTCGGTGGTGGAGTCATATATTTTTGGACAAACCAATATAAAATTTCGATTTCAATGGGACATGTGGGAAAAATGCTACACTTTTTTGCACAATCGAGATCACCATAAATGAATATACCCTATGGGGGTGGGTATCATAAAAGTTGTCAAGGAAATAATGATGTTACATATTTTAGAAAAAAATGCAATTTATTATTTTTATACCCTCCACCATAGGATGGGGGTATACTATTTTCGTCATTCTGTTTGTAACTACTCGAAATATTCGTCTGAGACCCCATAAAGTATATATATTCTTGATTGTCGCGACATTTTATGTCGATCTAGCCATGTCCGTCCGTCCGTCTGTCCGTCCGTCCGTCCGTCTGTCTGTCGAAAGCACGCTAACTTCCGAAGGAATAAAGCTAGCCGCTTGAAATTTTGCGCAAATACTTTTTATTAGTGTAGGTCGGTTGGAATTGTAAATGGGCAATATCGGTCCATGTTTTGATATAGCTGCCGATCTTGGGTCTTAACTTCTTGAGCCTTTAGAGTGCGCAATTCTCATCCGATTTGACTGAAATTTTGCACATAGTGTTTTAGTATCACTTCTAACAACTGTGTTAAGTATGGTTCAAATCGGTCCATAACCTGGTATAGCTGTCATATAAACCGATTTTGGATCTTGACTTCTTGAACCTCTAGAGGGCGCAATTCTCATCCAATTTGACTGAAATTTTGCACATAGTGTTCTAGTATCACTTCTAACAACTGTGTTAAGTATGATTGAAATCGGTCCATAACCTGATATAGCTGCCATATAAACCGATCTTGGGTCTTGACTTCTTGAGCCTCTAGTGTGCGCAATTCTTATCCGATTGGAATGAAATTTTGCACGACGTGTTTTGCTACGATATCCAATTACTGTGCCAAGTTTGGTTTATATCGTTCCATAACCTGATATAGCTGCCATATAAAACGATTTTGGGTCTTGACTTCTTGAGCCTGATATAGCTGCCATATAAACCGATCTGGGATCTTGACTTCTTGAGCCTCTAGAGGTCGTAATTCTTACCCGATTGGAATGAAATTTTGTACGACGGATGCTCTCATGACCATCAATATACGTGTTTATTATGGTCTGAATCGGTCTATAGCCCGATACAGCTCCCATATAAATCGATCTCTCTATTTTACTTCTTGAGCCCCCAAAGGCCGCACTTCTTATTCGAATTGGGTGACATTTTACACAGGTTTAAAATTTTGCCTTATGAAGCGAACTACTTCTGGTAGGAATGAGCAATGATCAAGTATAGTCCAACTCGGTCCATAACTTGATATTGATTCCATTTAAAATTATTTCGGATATTGACTTCTTGAGCCACTAGAGAGCTCAATTATTAACCGATTTGGCTGAAATTTTGTATTAAGAATTTTGTTTTAGCTTTCAACAACTGTGCAAAGCGTGGTCTAAATCCATTCATAACCTGGTATAGCTCCCATATAACAACAATTGTTTCATGTGTGGTTCAAAAGGGTTTATTACCTGATACAGTTCCCATATAAACCAAAATTGGATCTTGACTTAGTAAGCCGTTAAAGGGGGCAATTATTACCCGATTTGGCTGAAATTTTGCATATAGTGTTTTGTTATGACTTCCAAATCGGTCCAAATCGCTTCATTTCCTGATATAACTCCCATATAACCGATATACCGATTATAATTCTTGATCCTCTAGAGGGCGCAATTATTATCCTATTTGGCTAAAATTTTGCGCAAAGACTTCCATTTAGATCTCCAAGTGCGAAACCCAATCGGTTTACAACTTGGTAAAGCTCCAATGGCGTAGTATTTCTTATCCATTTTCCTTTGTTTGCCTGTAAAGAGATATCGGAAAAGGAACTTGACAAATGCGATCCATGGTGAAGGTTTTATAAGATTTTACTTGTTTTCTGATATGTAGGTACACATGCCTGTTATATATGTTGGTAATACCAGCCGCATTGGATTGTCAGAATGGGGATGTATTCATTTTGTGTTTTCGTTTGCAATACATCGAAATATCCATTCCAGACTCTATGAAGTATATATATTCTTAATCGTCGTAATAAACTAAGACGATCTAGCCATGTCCATCCGTTTGTCCGCCTGTCTGTGCGTCCGTCCGTATGTCCGCCTGTCTGTTGAAATCAGGCCACAGTCTTTAAAAATAGAGATATTGAGCTGATATTGAAGTTGGAAGATGGGCTTTATCGGACTATATCTTGATATAGCCCCCATATTGACCCATCTGCCGATTTAAGGGGTTAGGCCTATAAAATCCATATTTATTATCCGATTTTGCTGAAATTTGAGACAGTGGGTTGTATGAGGCCACTTGACATCCTTCTTCAATTTTACCCAGATCGGTCCATATTTGCCATACAGACTGATCTCTCGATTTAAATTCTTGAGCCAATAAAAGGAGCATTTATTGTCCGAAGTCAAAGAAATATTGATCATTGAATTATCCTTCGATATCCTTCTTGAAGGTGGCCTAGATCGGTCTATATTTAAATACAACTGCCATATAGACCGATCTTTCGATTAAAATCGTTGAGGCCATAAAAGGCGCATTTATAATCCGATTTCTCTTAAACTTAGCACAGAGACCTATGTAAGGCTCTTCGACGTCCATGGCCTATAGGGTTCCGATTAGTCTATATTTGGATATAGCTGCCATATAGACCGATCTCCCGATATAAAGTCTTGAGCACATAACAGACGCATTTATTATCAGGTTTCGCTTAAATTTGGCACAAGAACCTATGTTAGGATTTTCGACGTGCGTATCCTACATGGTTCCGATTGGTTTATGCTTGGATATAGCTGCCATATATACCAATCTGCCAATTGTCCGGGTCCATAAACGCAGCGTTAATTACCCCTTTTCGCTGGAATTTGGCACAGTGAGCTATCTTTGGCCCTTCGACATCCTCGTTTAGTATGGCCCCAATGAATCTGTATTTGGATATAGCTGCCACAAAGACCAATCTCCCTATTTAAAGCCTTTAGCCCATAAAAGGCACATTTGTTATACGATTGCGCAGAAATTTGTCATAGTAATGGCACAAGAACCTTTGTTGGGCCATACATGACATACGTGTCATGTATGATTTCGATCGGTCTATATTTGGATGTATCTACCATAAACACCAATTATCTATTTTACTAACTTGATCAGTGAATTGTATTTTTTATACCACTCCGTGCAGAGTTTGGTCCAAATGGGACTATACATAGATATTGCTTCTATGGGTTCATACATGATGCATTTTTCACCGAATTATGATGAAAGGTGACAAGCTAACATATATACCCGATGTGAGGGGTATCCAAAGTTAAGCCCGCTCGAACTTAATGCCTTTTTATTTGTTTTTTTTATACCATACCAGAATGGGGGTATACTAATCTAGTCATTTCGTTTGTAGCACCTCGAAATATTCGGCTAAAACCCCATAAAGTATATATTGGGTTGCCAATATATGAAAAATCCGCAATTACTTTTTGGGCAACCCAATATATTCTTGATCGTCTCGTCTTTCTGAGTCAATTTAGCCATGTCCGTCCGTCTGACGAAATCACGATAGAGGTCGAATGCGTAAAGCTAGCCGCTTGAGAATTTGCACAGATAATTAATACCAATGTAGATCGTTGGGGATTTAATATAAACCCATCCCATATAAACCGATCTCTCGATTTGACACCTTGAGCCCCTGGAAGCCTCAATTTTTTCCGATTTGACTGCAATTTTGCACGTAGTGTTCCATTATGACCTTCAACAACTGCGCCGAGTACGGTCCAAATTGGTTTATAACCTGATATAGTTCCCTTATAAACCGATCTAACGATTAGACTTCCTGAGCCCGTTATGACTTCCGACAAGTTTGTTAAGTACGGTTAAAATCGGTCAGTAACCTGATATAGCTCCCATATAAAAAGATCTTGAGCCCTTACAAGCCGGAAATTTTTTCCAATTTGGCTGAATATTGCATGAATTGTTTTGTTATGATATCCAACAACTGTGCCAAGTATGGATAAGAATTGCGCTCTCTAGAGGCCCAAGAAGTCAAGACCCAAGATCGGTTTATATGGCGGCTACATCAGGTTATGGACCGATTTGACCCATACTTGGCACAGTTGTTGGATATCACAACAAAACACGTGGTGCAAAATTTCATTCTAATCGGATAAGAATTGCGCACTCTAGAGCCTCAAGAAGTCAAGGCCCAAGATCGGTTTATATGACAGCTATACCAGGTAATGGTCCGAATTGAACCATACTTAGCACAGCTGTTAGAAGTGATACTAAAACACTATGTGCAAAATTTCAGTCTTGTCGGATGAGAATTGCGCCCTCTAGAGGCTCAAGAAGTCAAGACACAATATCGGTTTATATAGCAGCTATATCAGGTTATATACCGATTTGAACCATTCTTGGCACAGTTGTTGGATATCATAACAAAACACGTAGTGCAAAATCATTCAAATCGGATAAGAATTGCGCACTCAAGAGGCTCAAGAAGTCAAGACCCAAGATCCGTTTATATGGCAGGTATATCAGGTTATGAACCGATGTGAACAATACTTGGCACAGTTGTTGGATATCGTAACAAAACACTTCGTGCAAAATTTCATTCCAATCGGATAAGAATTG
Source organism: Stomoxys calcitrans (assembly GCF_963082655.1). Taxonomy (NCBI): domain Eukaryota; kingdom Metazoa; phylum Arthropoda; class Insecta; order Diptera; family Muscidae; genus Stomoxys; species Stomoxys calcitrans. The sequence continues at coordinate 32,836 of NW_026739149.1, read as the reverse complement.
CGCCTTCTAGAGGCTCAAGAAGTCAAGACCCAAGATCGGTTTATATGGCAGTTATATAAGGTTATATCCCGATTTGAACCATACTTGGCACAGTTGTTGGATATAATAACGAAACACGTCGTGCAAAATTTCATTCCAATCGGATAAGAGTTGCGCACTCTAGAGGCTCAGGAAGTCAAGACCCAAGATCGGTTTATATGGCAGCTATATCAGGCTATGGACCGATTTGAACCATACTTGGCACAGTTGTTGGATATCATAACAAAACACGTCGTGCAAAATTTTATCCCAATCGGATAAGAATTGCGCAATCTAGAGGCTCAAGAAGTCAAGACCCAAGATCGGTTTATATGGCAGCTATATCAAAACATGGACCGATATGGCCCATTAACAATACCAACCGACCTACGCTAATAAGAAGTATTTGTGCAAAATTTCAAGCGGCTAGCTTTACTCCTTCGGAAGTTAGCGTGCTTTCGACAGACAGACGGTCGGACGGACAGACGAACGGACGGACGGACGGACGGACAGACGGACGGACATGGCTAGATCGACATAAAATTTCACGACGATCAAGAATATATATACTTTATAGGGTCTCAGACGAATATTTTGAGTAGTTACAATCAGAATGACGAAATTAGTATACCCCCCATCTTATGGTGGAGGGTATAAAAATTATGACCTACAACTTAATTTATTTGTATAAAATTTTATCAGAACCCATGGTGGTGGGTTCCCAAAATTCGGCCCGACCTAACTTAGCACGCTTTTATTGTTTATGACTCATTCAATTGTCGACATTTTTTTCTTTTAGGGCTCCTATGGCTTGCAAGATTTCAAAGTGGATAAAAACAGCATTCCAGCTTTTGCCATGAATGGCATGTATCGCATAAAAGTTGGTAATTTCATAAAAGGCTCTACTGAAAATACCAATCTGTTAAATTTAACTTTAATTGTTGAAGTAAATGAAAAAAAACTTAAGTTTGCTTGAGATAAAAAGAAATTAAAATCAAAGTTGTCTAAATCGTCAATGGATTGTGTTCTGAAGTTAAAGTTTGTAAAAATTTTTATAATTCATAAGAAAAAAATGTTTTTGATTCAAATGCAAATTGTTTTAATTTTATGTATGAGTTCAAATAAGTTCATCTTTTATGTTGATCGGCTTCTGATTAGTCTTTCTCAATGTATTTGATATAATGGGCAACTAGTAACATCTGATACGCGATTAATTTTTTTCACGTTACACAGTGGGTTAGAATCGAAAAAAACTATAAAAGAATCGTCCGTTTGAGAAGGTATAGGAAGTATTATTCAAATTTTGTACGGTTACAGCTTAAGTGTTAACGAGATTATATGAAAATATCCAAGGCATTTATGGCCCAAGAGCCTTCTGACATGCCCCTCGGTTGGTTTGTTTACTTCGACATTTAGAAAATTTCTTCAGAGTGTCAAATCTTCAATTGTGATCCGATTTCGAATATGAATTTTTGTCTCGCTTTTTTATATCCCACAAAAGTTCCATGAAAATGCACCATTTACGAACTAAACAAAGGCAGTTATATCCAATTATGGTGTAATCTGAACCATAGTCGTCACAGATGTAAAGGTGTCTACCACAACTCAATTCTCTCATTGCTCAAAAAGTTTAATCGGAATATCAGCCAATAAGAGATATGACATTATCTGAATATAGCACGATCTAGACCATACCCGGCATGGATTTCGAGGTGTCTAACGCATATATGTAAAGTCGGTTAAAAATGCGCCTTTTATAGGCCCAACATATTAAACAAGGAGATCAGTTGATATGACAGCTATATCCAAATCGCAATCACAATATGGTACCGATCGGTTGCGCATGTTGAGAGAAAATACATACCAGTCGCATTTCCCAAGTTCAGCGAAATTGAACAGCATACGTGCTTGTTATGGGCTTAAAACCAAATACCGGAGTTAATACAACTCAATATTCCAAATTTTATAGAAATCGGTAAAAAATTGTGCCCGTTATTTGCTCAAGAGCCTAAGTGGCAGCTAAAGCTGTATAAAGTCCGATCGAGAACATATTTTACAGAAATGTTTAAAAAGTTAATACAACACGTTGAACCAAATTTCAGCATAATAGGAAACAAGTAAAAAGGCGTTAAGTTCGGCCGGGCCGAACTTTGGATACCCACCACCTCGGGTATATATGTAAACCACCTTTCATCAAAATTCGGTAAAAATTTTATACCTTATACTCATATACCTCATACCGATCTGAACTATATACGACACGGATGTCGAAAAGCCGAACATAAGTCACTGTGTCAAATTTTAGTGAAATCGGATTATAAATGCGCCTTTTATGGGGCCACGACTTTAAATCGAAATATCGGTCTACATGGCAGCTATATCCTAATCTGGACCGATTTGAGCCAAGTTGCATAAACATGTCGAAGAGCCTAACACTAAGCACTGTCCCAAATTTCGGCGAAATCGGACAATAAATGCCTCTTTTATGGGCCCTAAACCTTAAATCCAGAGATCGGTCTATATGGCAGCTATATTCAAATCTGGACCGATCTGGGCAAAATTAAAGAAGGACGTCAAAGAACTTAACCATACTCACTGTCTCAAATTTCAGCGACATCGGACAATAAATGCGTCTTTTATGGCCCCAAAACCTAAAACCAAGATATCGGTCTATATGGCAGCTATATCAAAATCTGGACCGATCTGTGCGATATTGCAGAATAAATGAGCATTTTATGGCCCCAAAACCTAAAACCTAGATATCGGTCTATATGACAGCTATATCCAAATCTGGACCGATCTAGGCCAAATTGGCGAAGGATGTCGAAGGGCCTAACACAACTCACTGTCCCGAATTTCAGCAAAATCGGATAATAAATGTGGCTTTTATGGGCCTAAGACCCTAAATCGGAAGATCGGTCTATATGGCAGCTATATCCAAATCTGGACCGATCTAGGCCAAATTGGCGAAGGATATCGAAGGGCCTAACACAACTCACTGTCCCGAATTTCAGCAAAATCGGATAATAAATGTGGCTTTTATGGGCCTAAGACCCTAAATCGGCGGCTCGGTCTATATGGGGGCTATATCAAGATATAGTCCGATATAGCCCATCTTCGAACTTAACCTGCTTATGAACAAAAAAAGAATCTGTGCAAAGTTTCAGCTCAATATCTCTATTTTTAAAGACTGTAGCGTGATTTCAACAGACAGACGGACAGACGGACAAACGGACGGACATGTCTAGATCGTCTTAGATTTTTACGCTGATCAAGAATATATATACTTTATAGGGTCGGAAATGGATATTTCGATGTGTTGCAAACGGAATGACAAAATGAATATACCCCCATCCTTCGGTGGTGGGTATAAAAATAGACGTCTATGGAAGATCGGTCTATATGGCAACTATATTCAAACATCACCCTATTTATTCAAGTTACAGGAAATTCGCGACATAAATACGGCTGTTATGGGCTTTAGACCCCTAATCCGCAGATCGTTCCAAGTTTCGACTAAATAGGACAATTACTGTGCCTGTTATGGACTAACAATCCTATTTCGGCAAATCGGTCTAAATGGCAGCTATATCCAAATATGATCCGTTCATGAACTGAACCTATGTACGGATGAAGTTGAAATTGATATAACATGTCAACTCAATGATTCAACGATATCCGAGTGTGTGTTAGTCCGCCTGGCCGTCTGTTACACACGAACATCCATAAGTCTTAGAATTTTATGGCAATCTATTATATATACGTACGTATACGTACGTACGTACGTACGTATCTTCTTTATATAAAACAAGTAAAAGCGTGCTAAGTTCGGCCGGGCCGAATCTTATATACCCTCCACCATGGATCGCATTTGTCGAGTTCTTTTCCCGGCATCTCTTCTTAGGCAAAAAAGGATATAAAAAAAGAGTTTCTCTGATATTAAAACGATATCAAGATATGGTCCGGTTCGAACCACAATTAAATTATATGTTGGAGACCTGTGTAAAATTTCAGCCAATTCGTATAAGAATTGCGCCCATTGGGGCTCACGAAGTAAAATAGAGAGAACGATTTATATGGGATCTGTATCGGGCTATAGACCGATTCAGACCATAATAAACACGTTTGTTGATGGTCATGAGAGGATCCGTCGTACAAAATTTCAGGCATATCGGATAATAATTGCGACCTCTAGGGGTCAAGAAGTCAAGATCCCAGATCGGTTTATATGGCAGCTATATCAGGTTATGAACCGATTTGAACCTTATTTGACACAGTTGTTGAAAATAAAAATAAAATACGTCATGCAAAATTTCAGCCAAATCGGATAGGAATTGCGCCCTCTAGAAGCTCAAGAAGTCAAATCCCCAGATGTGTTTATATGACAGCTATATCAGGTTATGAACCGATTTCAACCATACTTGGCACAGTTGTTGGATATCATAACGAAATACTTCGTGCAAAAATTTATTCAAATCAGATAAGAATTGTGCCCTCTAGAGGCTCAAGAAGTCAAGACCCAAGATCGGTTTATATGGGAGCTATATCAGGTTATGGACCGATTTAAACCATACTTGGCACAGTTGTTGGGTTTCATAACAAAACACGTCGTGCCAATTTTCATTCCGATCGGATAAGAATTGCGCACGCTAGAGGCTCAAGAAGTCAAGACCCAAGATCGGTTTATATGGCAGCTATATCAGGTTATAAACCGATTTGAACTATACTTGGCGCAGTTGTTGGATATCATAACAAAACACGTCGTGCAAAAATTTCATTCTGATCGGATAAGAATTGCGCACTCTAAAGGCTCAAGAAGTCAAGACCCAAGATCGGTTTATATGGCAGCTATATCAAAACATGGACCGATAAGACCCATTTACAATACCAACCGACCTACACTAATAAGAAGTATTTGTGCAAAATTTCAAGCGGCTAGCTTTACTCCTTCGGAAGTTAGCGTGCTTTCGACAGACAGACGGACGGACGGACAGACGGACGGACATGGCTAGATCGACATAAAATGTCACGACGATCAAGAATATATATACTTTATGGGGTCTCAGACGAATATTTCGAGTAGTTACAAACAGAATGACGAAATTAGTATACCCCCCATCTTATGGTGGAGGGTATAAAAACCAGTAAACCAGTCTACCTAACACATTAAATAAATAGAACCTATGTATAAATCTTGTCAGAATTTAATTTAGTATATTTAGTGAAATGAAAACCCAGGATACAATGCAAGGACTTACGGAGACACCGGAACCTTTGAATAATGACGTTGATCGAAGGTTTATAATTACGGAATTTATGGGGAAAGAATCCTTGAGGAGCTTCAAACCATTAAGTCACCCGGAACTGATGGAATATTTCCGCCGTTACTATAAAAGGAGGCCGACTATCTGGCGCCTCATCTGGCCACTATTTTTGCAGCGTGCCTAGGACTTGAATATACTCCGAAAGCATGGCAGGATGCAAGGCTTGCTATTTATACCCAAGCCTGGCAAGCATGTTATGCGACACCAATGGCCTACATACCCATAAGCCTTACATCCTTTCTACTCAAAACCATGGAATGTATGGACACCATGATAAAGAGTGGGACATCCAGCGATCTGCTCAGAAACAAACAGCATGCCTATGTCAAGGGAAGGTCGGTGGAGCCTGCCTGCACGAGGTTGTGCATTAAATAGAAGAATCCTTCGCGGTATGCATTGACATCGAGGGGGCTTATAACAATGTGCGGACCGACACACTGATCCAATCCTTAGACCAGTACCTACCTCACCCACTCCCTTAACTCGGACTGCGTCGACCCGAAAGGCTTCGGGTTAACCAAGTTTATTGACGGCAGTCCTCTGGCCTTCACCGCAAAATCGTCTGACCTTTCATTTCCTCTCACACCGTTATGGCCCGGCACCCAAACGATGCGGATTTTCCTATCCGCATCATAGGTATCCGATCGGAAACCTCTTCCCTTCCTTTCAGGTTTCCTACCGTCGCCTCGATTATACCGCGATGGTATGAGCTCCTCCTATGGCAAGACAACATTTTCTATGAACCTGTTGTATTGTCCAAATGTTGCACTTTTTCGCCATAGCAGTCTACCAAACTACTGAGGCGTATGTAATTATTGGTCTAATCACTCTCCTGCAGAGCCAGTGGACTATCTTCGGATTCAGTCCCCATTTCGAGCCTACGGCCCGTCTACATAGTGCCCAACATCTGAGAGTCTTCTCAGTCGCTCCTGAATAGACTGAAATATTACACAATGACTTATACAATGCTCAGCATAAAATTCATTTATGGTCCGAATCGGACTATAACTTGATATATCTCCAATAACATAACAGTTCTTATTCATTGTTTGCCTAAAAGGAGATACCGCGCAAAAAAGTCGACAAAAGCTATCCATGCTGGAGGGTATATAAGATCCGGCTCCGCCGAACTTAGCACGCTCTTACTTGCTTTTTATAAAAAATATTACCAAAACAAATGTCAATACAAAAAATGTTTCGAAAGTTCCCGTTCTATAGAAAATGTTCGAATATAGTGACTGGTCTAAATTATAACCTATGACATGATTTGTAATTTGGTATTTCTGTTTTAAAATCACCTCGTGGATACCAATTGGTGGTTTACTGCTCGTATGATCTTATTTGTAGTCCAAAGCTGCTGGTGGGTTTTGGGTAGAAGCATGTACCCTCCCCCATCCACTTGACCACAAATTTGGATGTTAGGTTCCGACTATATTCAAACATTTTCAATTTATCTCTACATGCCGCAATCGGTAAATAAGCTGATTTGGGGGTTTTAATGGGTGGACCGCCTCTTAAATACTTGGACCCAAATTTAAATGTTTCGTACAGTACTAGCGAATACCTTTTATTTGACTACCATATTGTAATGATCGCTCAATATGGCTTTTATGGGGGTTTTGGGGTTGGGGCAGAACTGCACTTACTTCGACCCAAAATGTAATATAAATTTCGAACTCCATTTCCATATACCTTTCATTTGAGTCCCATATTGACATGATAGGTCAATATACCTGTTTGGCGGGTACCTGTTTGTGGGGTGCCCACCCCAACTCTTTCGGCCCTATTTTAATACCCACCACCGAAGTATGGGGGCATATCCATTTTGTCATACCGGTTGCAACACATCGAAATATCCATTTCCGATCCTATAAAGTATGTTTATTCTTGATCACCGTTAAAATCTAAAACGGTCTACCCATGTGCGCTGTCTGTTGAAATCAAACCACAGTCTTTAAAAATAGAAATATTGAGCTGCAACTTTATACAGATTCTTTATAGGCAGGTTATGTTCGATGATGGCCTACATCGAACTATATCTTGATATAGCCCCTATATAGACAGATCCGCCGATTTAGTGTCTTAGGCCCATAAAAACCAGATTTATTACCTAAATTTGGTGATATTTGCGGCAGTGACATCGACATCCTTCTTCAATTTGGCTCCGATTGGTCCAGATTTCGATATAGTTGACATATAGACCGATCTCTCGATTAAAGGTTTTGGACCCATAAAAGGCGCATTTATTGTCCAATGTCACTGAAATTTGGGATACTGAGTTAAGTTAGGCCCTCGACATCTTTCTGCAGTATGGCAAAGATCGGTCCAGATTTGGATATAGCTGCCATATAGACCGATCTCTTGATTTAATGTCTTGGGCCCATAAAACGCGCATTTATTGTCGAATTTCTCCGAAATTAAGGACATTGAGTTGTGTTAGGCCTTCAACATTCTTTGGGATAGTGTTTTTGCTCCTTTTAGACCCTATTTGTATTGTACTCCCGAACACCCTAAATTGAAGTCCCATATTGTTCCGGTCGGTCCACTTCTGATTTTGGAAACAAAACAAACAAACACAAATTGATTTTTATACCCTCCACCATACGATGGGGGGTATACTAATTTCGTCATTCTGATTGTAACTACTCGAAATATTCGTCTGAGACCCCATAAAGTATATATATTCTTGATCGTCGCGAAATTTTATGTCGATTTTGCCATGTCCGTCCATCTGTCCGTCCGTCCGTCCGTCTGTCTGTCGAAAGCACGCTAACTTCCGAAGGAGTAGAACTAGCCGCTTGAAATTTTGCACAAATACTTCTTATTAGTGTAGGTCGGTTGGTATTGTAAATGGGCCATATCGGTCCATGTTTTGATATAGCTGCCATATAAACCGATCTTGGGTCTTGAATTCTTGAGCCTCCAGAGTGCGCAATTCTTATCCGATTGGAATGAAATTTTGCACGACGTGTTTTGGTATGATATCCAACAACTGTGCCAAGTATAGTTCAAATCAGTCCATAACCTGATATAGCTGCCATATAAACCGATCTTGGGTCTTGACTTCTTGAACCTCTAGAAGGCGCAAATCTTGTCCGATTGGAATGAAATTTTGCACGACGTATTTTGTTATGATATCCAATAAATGTGCCAAGTATGGTTTAAATCGGTTCATAATCTGGTATAGCTGTCATATAAACCGATCTGGGATCTTGACTTCTTGAGCCTCTAGAGGTCGCAATTCTTATCCGATTTAACTGAAATTTTGCACGTAGTGTTTTGGTATCACTTTCAACAACTGTGCCGAGTATGATTCAAATCGGTTCATAATCTGGTATAGCTGTCATATAAACCGATCTGGGGTCTTGACTTCTTGAGCCAATTTTGGGCGCAATTCTTATCCTATTTGGCTGAAATTTTGCACGAGGTGTTTTGTTGTAACTTCCAATAACTGTGCTAAGTATGGCGTAAATCGATGTAGAACCTGATATAGCTGCCATATAAACCGATCTGGGATCTTGACTTCTTGAACCTCTAGAGGGCGCAATTCTCATCCGATTTGGCGGAAATTTTGTACAATGGCTTCTCTCATGACCTTCAACATACGTGTCTAATATGGTCTGAATCGATCAATAGTTTGATACAGCTCTTATATAAACCTATCTCCCGATTTTGCTTCTTGAGCCCCTACAAGGCGCAATTCTTGTCCGAATGAAGTGAAATATTACACAATGACTTCTACAATGTCAATCAGCATTCATTTATGGTCCGAATCGGACTATAACTTGATGTAGCTCCAATAGGATAACTGTTCTTATTCAATATTCTATGCTTGTCTAAAAAGAGATACCGCGCATAGAACTCGACAAGTGCGATCAATGGTGGAGGGTATATAAGATTCGGCCCGGCCGAACTTAGCACGCTCTTACTTGTTATATATAAGGCTAGCTGGACAGGGCCCGTTCCACATCGCCTTCCTTCACTCTTTTATTTTACCTGAGCCCTAGGGCTTTATCAAGTTATAGTCTGTTTCGGACCATAAATGAATTGAATGCTGAACATTGCAAAAGTGATTGTATAATATTTCAGTCCATTCGGATAAGAATTGCGCCTTGTAGGGGTTCAAGAAGCAAAATCGGGAGATCGGTTTATATGGCAGCTATATCAAAATCTGGCCCGATCTGAGCCAAATTGACGAAGGATGTCGAAGGGCCTAACACAATCCACTGTCCCAAATTTTAGCGAAATCGGATAATAAATTTTTATGGGCCTTTTTTATGGGCCTAAGACCCTAAATTGGCGGATCAATCTATATGGGGGCTATATCAAGGTATAGTCCGATATAGCCCATCTTCGAACTTAACCTGCTTATGGACAAAAAAAAGAATGTGTGCAAAGTTTCTGCTCAATATCTCTATTTTTAAAGACTGTAGCGTGATTTCAACAGACAGGCGGACATGTCTAGATCATTTTAGATTTTTACGCTGATCAAGAATATATATACTTTATAGGGTCGGAAATGGATATTTCGATGTGTTGCAAACGGAATAACAAAATGAATATACCCCCATCCTTCGGTGGTAGGTATAAAAATCAGGTGACTCACTAAAATACCGAACGTTTATCACATCTGTTTTCGTTGAATGTTGCAGATCGAATGGAAAGATTTATTTCGTTCAATAATAACACCGGTATACCAGTTATAAATACATTACTTAACAATATTATTCGACGAACATCATTCATAAAAATAACAGGTCCTTTTTGCATTTTGACTTTTTCTGTCATTAAAAAATAATTGGGTTTAATTCTTTTTCTACCAGTGCCTAATATTACGACATAATTGGGATTATTACACAGTAATACTGGACTAAATGTTAACAAGTAAAAACGCATTAAGTTCGGCCGGGCCGAACTTTGGATACCACCACTTCGTGTATATATGTAAACCCCCTTTCGTCACAATCCTGTGAAAATTGGATTTCTTATGCACCAAATTCACTGTTCAATTTTGTAGAACAAAATATTGGTCGTTTTGGCAGCTATATTCAAATATATGTTAATAGGGGCTGGACTTGATCATATTTTATTTAGGTCCCGAGTACTCATATACAAGTAACATTTTTAGACAATAAATCTGCTCTTTATGGGATTAAGACCCTAAATTGGTAGATCGCCTGCATGACAGCTATATCTATATAGTCTGACTAGCTGACCCGGGCCCGCTCCGCTGCGCCCTCTTTTACTTAACATGGAACAAAAGTTTCCTTGGAATATTTATTCTCGACAATTAAAGAGCTTTTAGTGAAATATCTTGATACGAAAATAATATATCGCTTGGATAAAAAGTTAAACAATATAAGTGCCTTTATCTGAATCCCATTTGATCTTTATTGGTCTACGAATTTAAGTTTGGAATGTAAGGTATAATCCGATATTTTCAAGTTGTCTGTGTTAGGGGTGTTTTCGGGGTGAGGTTGTCCCCAAGATACTTGGTTCTGAAAAAATATCAGCATCGTGGTCTTCTTTCAAATACCATTTATTTAAACCCCATATTGCCATTGGCTTAAGAGGAGTATACAGGATGAGGCGTCCCCCAAACACATGACCCCAAAATAGGTTATCAAATTCGTTTTCTAATTTCAAATACCTTTCATTTGAGCCACATATTGGCATGGTCAAAAATTTTTACACGTTGAGGGGTGTTTTGGGGAAGGGGTAATGCCCTAAATATATGGTCCTTAATTTGGATATCAAATTCGTATTCTACTCCCAGATAACTTTTTGAGCCCCATATTGCGATGGTCACTAAAAAATTGCTGTTTGTGGGGTATTTTGGGAAAGGGGTAGATCCCCAGAAAATTGGTCCTGAAAGTGGGTATCAATTCTTGCTGTAAGCCCCAATACCTTTCATTTAAACTCAACATTGACATGGTCGGTAAATATGCCCGATTTAGGGATGTTTTGTGGATTAGGATGGTCCCCCAAACACTAAGCCCGCACAATATATCAGCAACGTGCTATATTCTCAGATGTCTATATATCATTTATTTGAACCCCATATTGCCATTGTCCTCAAAATTGGATATCAAATTCGTTTTCAAATCTTATGTAAACTCTTTATTGCAAAAGTCAGCAAATATTTCCGGTTTGGAGTATTGGCGCTAAAAATTATAAATATTTAGCACCACTCTCTTTAGGACCCAAATTGTCTTGGTGAGAAAATACGTCCTATTTGGGGGTTGTTATGGTGGTGGGACGTCTGCTAGACAGTTGGCCCCTAATGTTGATATCAGATACGGGGTCTACTCCCACATACCATATTTCCATAGTCGGCAAAAATGACCGGTTTGGGCGATGTTTTGGGGGATGGGCGGCCACTCAGTGAGTTGGCCTTGAAAGTATATATCGGATTCGTGTTCCACTTTAAAAACCCTTTTATTTGAGCCTCATATTGCAATAGTCAGAAAATACTTCCTATTTGGGTGGTGTTGTGGGGGTGGCATAGCCCCATAGACACTTTTTCCGAATATTGATATCAAAGTCGTGCTTTACTCCCAAAGACCTTTCATTTAAGCCCCATATTGCTATGGTCGTAAATTTGTCCCCTTTGGGGATGTTTTTGGTGAGAGGCGGCCCCCCAAACACTTGGTTCCATATTTGGATTTTAGATTCGTATTCTACATTTAAATACCTTTTATTGAAGCCCCATATTCCGATGGTCAGTAGATACGTCCAGTTTGGAGTGTGTTTTTGGGAAGTGGTGGACCCCCAGAAACGTGGTCCCACATTTGGATATCAGATTCGTATTCTACTCGCAAATACCTTTCATTTGAGTCCCATATTGCCATGGTCGGTAAAAATGTCTGAATTAGTGGTGTTTTGGGGCTTGGGGTGGTTCCCCTAGCACTTGGACCGACAACTGGATATCTAATACGTTTTCTTATCCTAAATACCTATCATTTGAGTCCCATATTGTCGTGATTGGTCAAAATATATGTTTGGTAGGTTCTAGGGTGGGGCGGCCCCCCTAGGTATCCCATCCGAAATGTGGATACCAAATACTCTTCAGATATCAAAAAATGTAGTACCCTATTTTCACCACGGGATCATTATGCACCATCTGTGAAAATTTCAAGAAAATCGGTTCAGCCGTTTCTGAGTCTATAAGGAACACACTAGCATACAAACAAACAAACACAAATAGATTTTTATACCCTCCACCATAGGATGGGGGGTATACTAATTTCATCATTCTGTTTGTAACTACTCGAAATATTCGTCTGAGACCCCATAAAGTATATATATTCTTGATCGTCGTGAAATTTTATGTCGATCTAGCCATGTCCGTCCGTCCGTCCGTCCGTCTGTCTGTCGAAAGCACGCTAACTTTCGAAGGAGTAAAGCTAGCCGCTTGAAATTTTGCACAAATACTTCTTATTAGTGTAGGTCGGTTGGTATTGTAAATGGGCCATATCGGTCCATGTTTTGATATAGCTGCCATATAAACCGATCTTGGGTCTTAACTTCTTGAGCCTGTAGAGTGCGCAATTCTTATTCGATTGGAATTAAATTTTGCATGACGTGTTTTGCTATGATATCCAACAACTGTGCCAAGTATGGTTCAAATCGGTTCATAACCTGATATAGCTGCCATATAAACCGATCTTGGGTCTTGACTTCTTGAGCCTCTAGAGTGCGCAATTCTTATCCGATTGAAATGAAATTTTGCACGACGTGTTTTGTTATGATATCCAACAACTGTGCCAAGTATGGTTCAAATCGGTCCATAACCTGATATAGCCGTCATATAAACCGATCTGGGATCTTGACTTTTTGAGCCTGTAGAGGTCGCAATTATTATCCGATTTGCCCGAAATTTTGTATGACGGATTCTCTCATTACCATCAACATATGTGTTTATTATGGTCAGAATCGGTCTATAGCCCGAAACAGCTCCCATATAAATCGATGTCTCTATTTTACTTCTTGAGCCCCCAAAGGGCACAATTCTTATTCGAATTGGCTGACATTTTACACAGGACTCCAACATATAATTTAATTGTGGTCATAACCAGACCGTATCTTGATATCGCTCTACTATCGGAGCAAATCTTTTCGTATATTCTTTTTTTTTTTTGCCTAAGAAGAGATGCCGGGAAAAGAACTCGACAAATGCGCTCCATGGTGGAGGGTATATAAGATTCGGCCCGGCCGAACTTAGCACGCTTTTACTTGTTATATATTTTTTTTTTTTTTTTTTTTTTTTTGTAATTTTTATTAATGCGATCTATCTAACATTGATATTTAACATTATTCTGGTGTTTTAAATTTCTTTTAGATGGTATTAACCCAGTGGTCAATCCATTTAACATATACATACATAAATTTCAGTTTGAGGAACAATATTTATACAAAGATTTTATTTATGCGATTAGATCTTGTGGTGCTTTTCGTTTTAGCCTTGTAAAAGTTTCCCGATTTGACATTAAGTTGGCCGCTAGGGGGTTTGGATGGTCGTCAATTCTTAATTTATATGACATTAATTGCGATGAAATCTCTTCCTTTACTGTTTTTATGTTTAGATCCTTATGTAGGCGTTCGTTGGTAACGTATGTTGTGGCATTTGTAATTATTCTTAGTACTTTAGATTGAAACTGTTGCAGTAATTTTATATTGGTATTTGAGGCGGTCCCCCATAATTGGATGCCATATGTCCAGATTGGTTTTAATATGCATTTGTATATGAGGATTTTGTTTTCCAAAGAGAGTTTCGAGCGGTATCCAATTAGGTATTTCATTTTTCTCAGTTGAATATCGAGAGCCTTTCTTTTAGTTTGGATGTGTTTCTTCCATTTAAGTTTTCTATCTAGATAAATTCCAAGATATAGGGCTTCATCTTTCTGTGGGATCTCAATTTGGTTCAATTGAACAGGGGGACATGTGGCATGTTTCAATGTATATGTAACTTGGGTAGATTTTGACTCATTGGCTTTTATACGCCATTCACGTAGCCATACCGATAACGTGTTTAAGTACTTTTGGAGGGCATTACTCGCTTTTTGTGCATCTTTACTGACAGCTAATACCGCTGTATCATCAGCGAAAGTCCCGATCACAGCATTCTGTGATCGTGGAAGGTCAGCTGTAAATAAGAGATATAGCAGTGGACCAAGTACACTACCTTGTGGTACACCGGCACGAATATTCTTGATGGTACTTGCTTCACCGGCTTCTTGAACATAAAAATGCCGATCGTTAATATACGATTTAATAAACAGATAAAAATTGATTGGTAACAGCTTTTTTATTTTGTAAAGTAAGCCCTCGTGCCATACCTTATCAAATGCTTGCGATATATCCAGGAATGCAGCTGTACAAAATTCTTTGGATTCAAACGCGTTGTGTATTGTTTCAACCAGACGATGGATTTGTTCTATTGTGCCGTGATTTTTCCTGAACCCAAATTGATGGTCAGGGATAAGTTCTTTTTGATTTACAATTGGCGTTAATCGCTTTAAAAATAGAATTTCAAGAACTTTGGAAAGTACAGACAGCAGACTAATTGGACGATAAGACTTTACTTGGTCTGTGGGTTTGCCAGGTTTTTGAATCATTGTTATTTGCGCAACCTTCCATTGCGGGGGTACAAAGCATCGAGTCAAGCATGCGTTGTATATGTAGGTCAATAAATTTAAAGCATTTGCAGGAAGTTCTTTTAAGATAGTTGGTGTAATCAAATCATAACCAGGTGCTTTATTTGCTTTAAGGGTGTTGATAACTTTAATAACTTCAGCCTTCGAAAATTTTTTAATGGGCAGATCAAGTTGGTGGGTTTCATCTAGGATTTTTTTAATATTTTCTGGTACAACTTCATTTGTATTTGGGGTAAATACATCAAATAAGTGGTTTGCAAATGTAGTTGCTTTTTCTAAGTTACTCTTTGTCCAAGAACTATCGGGTTTTCTTATTGGGTGATTTATTTTTGGGTATCTCTTGATAGATTTGGTCACTTTCCACAGGGAATAATCTGTAGACTTGTTTGGACCAAGACCCTGAATATTTTTTTCAAAATTTTCATTTTGTATATTCTGTAGAAGAAGTTTGAGTTCGGCTGTTGCTTTGTTTAGTTTCCTCTTATCATCAGGAGATCGCGTTCTTTGCCACGTTTTCTTCGCTTTCCGTTTAATGAAAAGTTTTTTCAAGACGTTTGTTGGAGTAGTGTGATTTATGGAGAAACTTTTCTGAGGTGTTGCATTCCATGACGCTAGTTGAATATTGCGGACTAGATGTTCCACTGCATCTACTAAATCTTCGTCTGTTTTAAGAGGAATGTTCTCACTTAGATTCGTACTTAAAAGATACCGAAAATAGTGCCAATTGGTTTTCTTATTGTGTAATGTACATTTTTGGTCCTGTATTATATATTTGCAATGCACGGTAAGGAGAACCGGTGAATGGTCGGAAGAGAGTTCACAGATCGATGTGCAATTTTGTGATCCTTCGGGGATACCCTTTGAGACACAAAAATCAATTAGATCTGGGGTTTTATTTACATCAGTGGGCCAATATGTTGGGGTACCAGAGGATTTAACGTTCAAGTTCAGTTCTTTGATGGCGTAAAACAGTTGTTTTCCCTTTGGAGATGTAAGTCGGGAGCCCCATAGAGGATGTTTAGCATTGTAGTCACCACAAGCTAAGAATTTGTTTCCAAGTGATCTGAAGAAACTAATGTATAAATCTTTTTTAATGTTATGTTTCGGTGGGCAGTAAATTGAGGAGATGGTTAATGGTCCAAGCCAGTCTTCTACTATAATGTTAGTTGCTTGTATCTCTTGCGCGCAATAATGTGTTCCTTGGTGATGTTTTATGGTTTTTCTTATTAGGATCCCCGATCCTCCTCTTGCTTTGCTGTCAGGGTGATTTACATGATAAAAATCATATTGTGGAATTAAAAGATGAGATTTTTGTGTAAAGTGTGTCTCACAAATTAGCATTACATCTATCTGTCTTGTTCTTAGGAATTCCTTTACTTCTAATATATGGTTTGACAAGCCATTTGCATTCCAGAAAACTATGTTGAGTTGACTCATATGGTAATCTGTGAAAGTTGAGCAGTAACATTCAAAATAAGGCTGGTCATTTGCTGCATTAGAGCATTGAGGCTGGTAAGCATTTCCTTAATGTTGGAGACATTAGGGTTACATATAGGTTGTTGTTGTAGTGTTGGCTGGCTTTGTGGGTGTTGGGAGTGAGATTGAAGAGTAGGGTTCTGGTTTATAATATTTTGGACGTTTGTGGAGTTGGTGACAGCATTGGAGTATGAAGCTGGAGCTGTTAGATTTGATTGTTCTGTGATTGCTTGGGAAGTTATGGCTTGTCTTTCTCTATTTGTTCTTTGAGTTGGAAAGTGTTTTTGAAAAAGTTGTTTATAAATGTTGCAACCTTTATAGTTTGCTGGGTGGTTTCCTTCACATAGGGCACATTTCACTTCGCTAGCCCAATTTTTACGTACACAAGACTTTGAGTCATGACTACCAGCACATTTGATACAAACAGATTTTTTTCTGCAATAAGTTTTAGTATGGCCATATTGTTGACAGTTTGCGCATTGTGGTATGGTTTTCTTTGGACGAGGTGCTTCAAATTTAACAATAGTATTCATAAGTCTTGTGACAGAAAAAATATTTTTATTGTTTGGTTTCGTGGATAACGTTATTTCGAATAATGGTAGTGGTTTTTTAGAATATCTATTCTTAATATTCCATACATTGGTGGCTTCGTGACCTTCTTTCAGAAGCTCATCCTTCAGTTCTTCCACATCTACAGTTGGATGAATATTTTTGAGAATCACTTTGAACCCTCTTTCATTTTTCGGTTTGTAGGTATGGAATTCTGTATCCTTTTTTTGAAGTTCTTCAACAATTACTTTATATGTTTCATGGGTCTTTGACATTATTTTTATCTGATCATTACGAAGAGACTTGATTTCGTATTGATTTGGTACGCATTGGGAAAGAAGCGACATCAATGGCTGAATATTTCCAACCTTATCCACAAAGATTGGTGGTGGTTTGGAATGTTCAAGTAAATTTGAATTAGCATCAGTTTGTAAATTTGAACTCATTGCCTGGCTATCCAGAATTGCAAATTGATTTTCAGAAGCTGGATTACTTTTTCCAAGCCAGTATTCGTTTACTGTAGCTTGCTTTTTGTTGGCATTAGATTGGTTTGGACTTTCTCTATGTCGTTTATTCTTTTGGACTGTTTGCCATTCACCTGTTGGATTTGGGGTTGTTACAATGCTTTCGGCAATATTTTGTTGGTGGTTCTCAAAACGGCCAACTTCATTTGCAAGTTCTTCTTCGTCTGTTTGAAACGACTCAGAACATTGGTTTTGATTAATATGCCCTTTCAGGGTTTCGACATCTTTTTGAAGTTGAAAGCACAATCTTTCATATTTTTGGCTTCTCGCTGACAGCTCGGCGTTTGCCTTTTCTAATTGCTGGAGCTTGCTTACTCTCAGCGAACCAATACTGTTTCTTGGGGTTATGTCCTCGCTCATATTCATAGTTAACGGCTATCAGTGGGTATTTAGTGTCGATAATGCAGTATATGCGCTTTGTGTAAACACGCCATATACGCGCGACATTACCAACAGCTGATATCGTCAGACTACTTTTTTATGCGACCAAGCTATGTAAAGGTAGTAGGCAACCCACAATCACTATTTGGCAGAAACGACCAGCTGGTGTTGTTAAATTTGTAAAAAGTGATTTAACAACACACAAACAAGCTGTCTCTGTCGTTTATTCCAGTCAAAAATTATTGTTTCGATGGAGTTTGATGAAAAATTCAATTTAATTTAATCGATTTTAAAACTCACTCAGAGTCCGAGACGTTTTTCTTCCTATGGCAAGATGTTCCGGATGAAGATATCTCCTACCCAACACCCTACCAGCATCCAAAAAGCGCCTAGATTAGGAGGATTGGTTTGTATTTCTGCAGCAGACAAAAAACGCGACCGTATCATGGAATGACTCTTACTTGACTTCAGAAGAGTCATTCTTATATATAAAAATCAATTTGTGTTTGTTTGTTTGTGTGTTCCTCCTCCGTACCCTAATTTTCAGAAACGCCAGATCTCGTAGATGTCTGGTGTGATTTAAGCGAAATTTTGTGTGCTCTCATATAGTCCCCGTAAAATAAAAATTTGGTATACAAATTTCGGATGGGTTACCTAGGGGGGCTGTCCCACCCTAAAAACTACCAAACATATATTTAGAGCAATCACGGCAATATGGCACTCAAATGAAAGATATTTAGGATAAAAAAACGTATTAGATATCCAATTGTCGGTCCAAGTGCTAGGGGAACCACCCCAAGCCCCAAAACACCACTAATTCAGACATTTTTACCGACCATGGCAATATGGGATTCAAATGAAAGGTATTTGCGAGTAGAATACGAATCTGATATCCAAATGTGGGACCACGTTTCTGGGGGTCCACCCATTTCCGAAAACTCCCCCCAAGCAGGACTTATGTGCTTACCATGGGAATATGGGGCTTAAATGAAAGGTCTTTGGGAGTAAAGCACGAATTCGGTATCAATATTCGTGAAAAGTGTCTACAACACCACCCGAATAGTAAGTATTTGCTGACAATTGCAATATGAGGTTAAAATAAGAGGGTTTTTAAAGTAGAATACGAAACCGATATATATTTTCAAGCCGAACTCACAGAGGCCGCCCCAAAACAAAACACCCCCAAAACACCCTCCAAACCGGTCATGTTTGTCGACTATGGAAATATGGGGTTCAAATTAAAGGTATGTGGGAGTAGACCCAGTATCTGATATAAACATTAGGGGCCAACTGTCTAGCGGACGTCCCACCATCATAACAACCCTTAAGTATGACATATTTGCTCACCATGACAATTTGGGTCTTAAAGAGAGTGGAACTAAATATTCATAACTTTAAGGGCCAATACCCCAAACCGGACATATTTGCTGACTTTTGCAATAAGGAGTTTAAATGAGATTAAGAAACGAATTTGATATCCAATTTTGAGGACAATGGCAATATGGGGTTCAAATAAATGATATATAAATATATGAGAATAGAGCACGTTGCTGATATATTTTTTAGGCTTAGTGTTTGGGGGACCACCCCAATCCCCAAAAAACCCCTAAATCGGGCATATTCACCGACCAGTGTGGGGCTCAAATGAAAGGTATTGAGGAGTAGAGCATGATATCCATGATTGATATCCATTTTTCGAAACTAATTTGGGCTTGACTTCTTGAGCCTCTACAGGAAGAAATTCTTATTCGATTTGGCTGAAATATAGCATGATGTGTTTTGGTATGACTTCCAACAACTGTATTAAGAATGGTTCAAATCGGTCAATAACCTGATTTAGCTGCCATATAAACCGATCTGGGGTCTTGACTTCTTGAGCCACTAGAAGGCGCAAATATTATCCGATTTAGCTGAAATTTTGTACAACGGGTTCTCTCATGACCTTTAACATACGTGTCGAATATGGCATGAATCGGTTTATAGCCTAATACAGCTTCCCTATGAACCGATCTCTATATTTTACTTCTTCAGCATCTAAGGTGCGCAATTCTTACTAGATTTGGCTGAAATTTTATACAATGACTTCTACTATGGTCTCCAATATTCAGTTCAATTATGGTCCGAAATGAACCATTACTTGATATTGTTCCAATAATATAGCAATTTTTTTTTTTTTTTGTCCTTTGTTTGCCTAAAAAGAGATGCCTTGGCAAGAGCTCGACAAATGCGATCAATGGTGGAGGGTATATAAGATTCGGCCAGGCCGAACTTAGCACGCTTTTACTTGTTATATAAGAGAAAAAGAAGATACTAGAAGATTTGGATTTGGATATAGCTGCCATATAGATCGATCTCTCGATTTAAGGTCTTGGGCCCACAAAAGGTGCCTCAGATACCAAGGAGTAAATTTGTATATCAGATTTTTACTCCACCTTTAAATACCTTTCATATTATATTCATATTGTCTCAATTGGTAAATAAGCCGTGCATGGTGGGGAGGCCCCTCTGTCACAAAGGAATACATTTTTTTAAGATTTGTGCTCTTCTTTTATATACCGTTCATTTGATACCTATATTGCTCAAAGCGGTGAAAGAGTCCTGGTGGGGGGTTTTTTAGGGTTGGCTGATAGTAAGAAATAGCAGGCAATGAACCTGATACATGGTGGAGGATACATAAGATTCGGCCCGGCCGAACTTAGCTCACTATTAATTGTTTCACACAGTCTTCCTTTTTATACCCTTCACCACAACTGTGGTAGAGGATATTATAATTTTGTGTTTGTTTGCAACGCATAGAAGGAGAGAGCTACCTCATGGATAAACCCATCGGCTTAGACTTCCTGATTCGATTTAGGTATATCCGTCTGTCAGTCCATGTATTCTTGTGATCAAGATAAGGGTTGAATTTGATGTCCGATTGTAATGAAATTTTGCACAAGTCATTTTTGTTCCAAGGACACAAACTATTGTTTTCGAAAAAAACGAATCAAATTTAGTTATAGCTCTCATATATAACTTTTATCCGAGATTGTTTGTTAAGGCCAATCATTATAAAGTTTTGCATGAGATGTTTCTTTTGACGTCCTTATGCGTCCACAAAATTTCACCAAAATTAGACCAGATTTAGATATAGATCCCATATGTAACTTTCATCCGACATACGTGTGCAAAAGTTCATCAAAATCGTGTCGGATTTGGATAAGGCTCCCATATAAAGTTTTCATCCGATATGGAATTTTAAGGCCGTAGTACCCACAATTTTGGTTCAATCTTAACAAAATCTCGCAAGAGATTTTATTTGACGTTCCAACGCGTTTGTAAAGTTTCAAAAAATCGTTTCAGATTTAGATGTAGCTCCCGTTTATATCTATCACCCAATATGGCATTATTATAGAAACTATAATTTTGGCCTTATCTTTACAAAATTTAGCGTGAGGTGTTTTATTTGCCGTCCCAGTATGTGTTCAAAATTTCATTAAAGTCGGTATTGATTTCGATATAGCTCGCATATATATCTTTCATCCGATATGAGCCTTGGGTATAGTAGGGTGTAGTAGCCATAAATTAGGTCATATTGCTATAAAATCTTACATTCGATATTTCAATAGGTATGGTGGTGTAGGGTATTACATAGTCGGCTCCGCCCGACTTTTGCTATCTTTACTGGTTTTGTCTTACCAGCATATCATATCAGCATATCAGCCTCAGAGTGAACTCACCTTTTGGAGTGGTCTACCCATCCAACCTAAAACAGCATAAACTTTGTTCGATTTTAGCTAATACTTCGACAATTAGGTGATTTGTTAACCGATCTGCACGAAATATGGCATTCTTTTATGACTCTTTTGATCACAAGAGAATTTCATAGAAATATATCAGGGTTTGAATTGCTTGAACTTTTTTCAATGTAAAGCAAAGTTATTGACTCTATGTTGAAGTCAGCAATTCAAACCCTGAAATATATACGTATCTCCAAATTAAAAAATTCTCCAAACTTTGCACGGATTTTGGTTAAAAGTTCAATTCGGTAGCATTTCAAATTAAGTAAATTTGTATTTCGACGACTTAGCCTGCATAACCAATGAGGTGTATGGAATCGAAATGTCGGCTTTGACTGACTTAAAATCGTCCTTATTTGTTTTCAATGGAAAGATCGTACATATTCATGTAGGAAAAAAATTTCAAGCAGTCGTATCATAAGAATGGCAAACCTTTCGGAATATTTCTTTAATAAAAACATCATTTGCGAAAAAAATTACTTTTTTTATGTTACTTCATTTTTATGGAAGCATATAAAGTAACATTTAATATCATTTCTTTATCTCTGCCTCTCTTATCATAGCCCAATACGCCAATGCGATAAAAGCCTTTAAGAATGAAATGGGGTATTGTGTCTTTATCAATTTTAAATTGCTTCCAGTGGTAGGTGCCCTGAGGTAAATTAAAAACAAAATTTGAAAAAATATTCCAATAGGACAAAAAACAGTTTTCCCTACCTCCTTCATGGGGCATTTCTTATCCATATTGCCTTGTCTAAAAATGATGTCTATCCAAGTACTGAGAAGGGGATTATTGGCTTTCTCCAGCACATCACATACATTGATATCGAATCCAACAATCCTATTAAAGTCTGCCTTCTTGGTCCCCTTAATGAACATATTGAATTCCAACCATAAAGGTCTGGTCATGGCTTTGATAACTGCAGCTTTAATGTCCAAAGTTGCGCTGTCATTATTAGCACGTATGTAAAACTCAGATATATATTCCTTATTGCAATCGTGAGAAATATTTTGGATTTGGAGGTTTTTGCGCTGGTTGGAAATAGTAAAAAGTTAAGAAAAAATAAAAAGAAAATATTAAAACTCATTTCGATATGAAGTTATTACTTTTTGAGCAACACCAAGTTTTGCCAAAACCAATATAATGACCATGAGGCCTAAAATCTTTGAAATTTCAGCCATTTTGTTTTAATGTGGAACAGAAACATTCTAAACACAAAATTTTATTTTTCATATTCTTTTATATAATTTTTGTTTTTACTTTCACAAAACTCGTGTAATATTCCAATACGAAAAAGATGACTTGACAATATTTATAATTATATAGTTGTGTTAATTAAGCATAACAAAAACAAAATTTTCTGCCAATAATTGTTGTTTTTTTTCGCTGGAACTCTTTCAATATCAAATTATCATCTAGATAGTCTTGCTAAGCTTCATTAAAAATCGATGTTTATTTTACAATAACCAAAAATACAAGGTTTAATGATCTCATTATATTTCAAAGATCAAAATTGAAAACAAATTAACTTGAAACAAACAATTTACCTTCAGACTAGTACATGCTTTTGAAAACAGGGGGAGAAAAATTCATTAATGGAAAAAACACCAATTAAAACACTAATCTACATCGTTTTGCACAATTTGCTTACTAATGATTGCATTTTGTCTTTTAAAAGGATCTTGGTATACAAAATTTTCATACACTTATAAATATAATGTTATTGAGTTGTACCATGCTGCGTATGATGTACTTTAATTGAATGGTTAATACTCATACGCAACATAGGACACTATAAATTCACATGCATATCAGTCCTAGGTAGGCATCAGAGAACAGTTTGAATGTCATTTACATTGCCTAAGAATCCATTCGTAAAATAATGCATATAGTCGTCACCACACATCATTTCAAAACAATAAGCATTCAACATTATTCATAGAAAGAGAATATGACGAAAGCTGTGCATTGTATTGGATGTCCTTTGTTTAACACACTCAAAGGCAATGAATGTGCAGCGAATGGTGTAAGTCTAAAATGACTTGATTGATTGAATAAAGCTTTCGAAGGGAATATTTTTAAATACCTCGTTAAATTCTGCTGTTCCTAATACTATAAAATTAAAGGAAAGGTATTGGGGAAGCTTTGCACTCAAAGGAACTCCAAACGAACATATAGGCCAATGTGAGATTTTAATAAAATAAATTTAGGAACGCGTTCGTAAATTTGTTTGTTCAATATAGACTCAACAAGTAAAAGCTTGCTAAGTTCGGCCGGGCCGAATCTTGGGAACCCATCACCATGGATTCTGCTACTAATATACACAAAGTAAATTTAGTTGAAAGGCAAATATTTATTCTACATTCCATTTTTCTGCCAAACCATCAAAAATTAAAGCTTCTACGAAACGAACAGGGATAATCGAGAGACCGGTTAATATGGGAGCTACATCAGGTTATAGACTGATTTAGACCGTACATGGCACATTTATTGGAAGTCATAACAAAACACTACATTCAAAATTTCAGCCAAATCGGACAAAAATTGCAGCTTGTAGGGGCCCAAGAAGTCAAATCAGCAGATCAGTTTATATGAGAACTATATCAGGTTATAGACCTATTTGGACCGTACTTGGCACAATTATTAGAAGTCATAGCAGAAAACTGCATGCAAAACTTCACCTAAATTGGAAAAAACTTGCGGCTTGCAAAGGCTAAAGAAGTTAAATAGGGAGATCGGTTATAAGGGAGCTATATCAGGTTATATACAGATTAAGACCATACCTAACACAACTATTGGAAGTCATAACAGAACCCTATGTGCAAATTTTCAGTTAAATCGCTCAAAAAATCAAAACCGGAGATCGGTTTATATGTTAGCAATATCAGATTATGCGCCGATGTAACCGTACATGGCACAGCTGTTGAAAGTCATAACAGAACACTACATGCAAAATTTTAGCAAGATGGGACGAAAACTGCGGCTTCCAGGGGCTCTAGAAGTCAATTCGGGAGATAGGTTTATATGGGAGCTCTATCTAAATCTGAACCGATATGGCCCATTTACAATACCAACCGACCTACACTAATAAGAAGTATTTCAAGCGGCTAGCTTTACTCCTTCGGAAGTTAGCGTGCTTTCGACAGACAGACGGACGGACGGACATGGCTAAATCGACATAAAATTTCACGACGATCAAGAATATATATACTTTATAGGGTCTCAAACGAATATTGCGAATAGTTACAATCAGAATGACGAAATAAGTATACCCCCCATCTTATGGTGGAGGGTATAAAAATCAATTTGTGTTTGCTTGTAGGTTTGTTTGTGTGTGTGGCAATATGGGGCTTCAATAAAAGGTATTTGAGTGTAAAATATGAATCTGATATACAGATGTGGGACCACGTGTTTGAGGGGCCGCCCTACCCCGAGAACATCTCCCAAAAAGGACAAAGTTACGACCATAGCAATATGGGGTTCAAATGAAAGGTCTTTGGAAGTAAAGCACAAATCTGATATCAAAGTTCGAGAAAAGGTGCCACCCCATCCCCATAACACCACCGAAATAGGAAGTATTTGCTGACCATTGCAATATGAGGCTCAAATAAGAAGTATTTTAGAGTAGGACTCGAATCTGATATATATTTTCAAAGCCAAGTCACTGAACGGGCACCCCATCCCCCAAAACACCTCCCAAACCGCTCATGTTTGCCGACTATGGAAATATGGGACTCAAATTAAAGGTATTTTGGTGTAGACCATGAATCTGATATCAACATTCGGGGCCAACTGTCTAGGTGACGTCCCACCACCATAAAAACCCCAAATAAGGCAGTGAATACTCAAGACAGTGGAGATAGATATTCATAGTTTTTAGGGCCCATACCCCAAACCGGACATATTTACTGGCTTTTTCAATAAGGGGTTTAAGTGAAAGGTATTTGAGATTAGAAAACGGATTTAATATTAAATTTTGAGCCCAATGGCAATATGTGGTTCATATATATGAAAATAGAGCGCGTTGCTGATATATTTTCAGGGCTTAGTGATTAGGTGACCACCCCACTCCCCAAAACACCCCTAAATCGGGCATATTTACCGACCAAGTCAATGTGAGACTTAAATGAAAGGAATTAGGGGTAGAGCAAGAAATGATACCCACTTTCGGGACCAATTTTCTGGGGGTCCACCCCTTTCCCAAAATACCCCACAAACAGCTATTTTTTTAGTGACCATCGCAATATGGGCCTCAAATAGAGGTATTTGGGAGTAGAATGCGAATTCGATATCCAAATGTAGGACCATGGAATTAGGCATCACTCCCTCCCCAAAACACCCCCCAAGGGCTAAAATTTTTCGATCCTGCCAATATGTGGCTCAAATGAAAGGCTTTTGAGATTAGAAAACAAATTTGATAACCAATTTTGGGACCATGTGTTTGGGTGACGTCTCATCCTGTAAACTCCTCTTAAGCCAATGGCAATATGGGGTTTCAATAAATGGTATTTAAGAGAAGAGCACGATGCTGATATTTTTTCAGGGCCAAGGGTCTTGGGGACCAGCTCATCCCGTCGAAAATAAATATTCCAAGGAAAATTTTGTTCCATATAAAGAAAAAGAAGGCGCAGCGGAGCGGGGCCGGTCCAGGTAGTATGACATAAAAAAACAAGTAAAAGCGTGCTAAGTTCGGCCGGGCCGAATCTTACATACCCTCCACCATGGATCGCATTTGCTGAGTTCTTCTCCCGGCATCTCTTCTTAGGCAAAAAAGGATATAAGAAAAGATTTGCTCTGCTATTATTACATTATTACATGTTGGAGACCTGTGTAAAATGTCAGCCAATTCGAATAAGAATTGCACCCTTTGGGGGCTCAAAAAGTAAAATAGAGAGATCGATTTATATGGGAGCTGTATCGGGCTATAGACCGATTAAGATCATAATATGCACCTATGTTGATGGTCATGAGAGGATCCGTAGTACATAATTTCAGGCAAATCGGGCAATAATTGCGACCTCTAGAGGCTCAAGAAGTCAAGATCCCAGATCGGTTTATATGGCAGCTATATCAGGTTATTAACCGATTTGAACCATACATGGCACAGTTGTTGGATATCATAACAAAACACGTCGTGCAAAATTTCATTCCAATCGGATAAGAATTGCGCACTCCAGAGGCTCAAGAAGTCAAGACCCAAGATCGGTTTATATGGCAGCTATATCAAAATATGGACCGATTTGAACCCGACTTGGCAAAGTTGTTGGATATCATAACAAAACACGTCGTGCAAAATTTTATTCCAATCGGATAAGAATTGCGCCCTCAAGAAGTCAAGACCCAAGATCGGTTTATATGGCAGCTATATCAGGTTATTGACCGATCTAAACCAGACTCGGCACAGTTGTTGGATATCATAACAACACACGTCGTGCAAAATTTCATTTCAATCGGATAAGAATTGCGCATTCTAGAGGCTCAAGAAGTTAAGGCCCAAGATCGGTTTATATGGCAGCTATATCAGGTTATGAACCGATTTGAACCATACTTGGCACAGTTGTTGGATATCATAACAAAACACGTCGTGCAAAATTTCATTCCAATCGGATAAGAATTGTGCCCTCTAGAGGCTCAATAAGTCAAGACCCAAGATCGGTTTATATGGCAGCTATATCAAAAGATGGCCGATTTGAACCCGACTTGGCAAAGTTGTTGGATATCATAACAAAACACGTCGTGCAAAATTCCATTCCAATCGGATAAGAATTGCGCCCTCAAGAAGTCAAGACCCAAGATCGGTTTATATGGCAGCTATATCAGGTTATTGACCGATCTAAACCAGACTCGGCACAGTTGTTGGATATCATAACAACACACGTCGTGCAAAATTTCATTTCAATCGGATAAGAATTGCGCATTCTAGAGGCTCAAGAAGTTAAGGCCCAAGATCGGTTTATATGGCAGCTATATCAGGTTATGAACCGATTTGAACCATACTTGGCAAAGTTGTTGGATATCATTACAAAACACGTCGTGCAAAATTTCATTCCAATCGGATAAGAATTGTGCCCTCTAGAGGCTCAATAAGTCAAGACCCAAGATCGGTTTATATGGCAGCTATATCAAAAGATGGCCCGATTTGAACCCGACTTGGCAAAGTTGTTGAATATCATAACAAAACACGTTGTGCAAAATTTCATTCCAATCGGATAAGAATTGCGCCCTCTAGAGGCTCAAGAAGTCAAGACCCAATTTTGCACAAATACTTCTAGCTTTACTCCTTCCGAAGTTAGCGTGCTTTCGACAGACAGACGGACGGACGGACGGACGGACAGACGGACGGACATGGCTAGATCGACATAAAATGTCGCGACGATCAAGAATATATATACTTTATGGGGTCTCAGACGAATATTTCGAGTAGTTACAAACAGAATGACGATATTAGTATACCCCCCATCTTATGGTGGAGGGTATAAAAATGATGTCTAAGTATTTGCGGGTCGCCCCACCAAAAGGCCCCCAAAACGAGAATATTACTCGATCATAGCTATAAAAACCTCAAATGAAAGGTGTTTTGGAGTTGATTACTAAAATGACAATTAACTTTGTGTCCAAGAATCTAGGTGGCGCTTTATCTCCAAAAATCGCCTCCAATAGATTATTTGACCAATTAAAACAATGTGTAATCAAATGATACATATTTCTGAGTTGAGTGCGTTATTTAAATAAATAGTGGCAGGTGAAGTGTGGTGCACAGGACACTGTGTGATTTAATTAATGTGTGGGGACACAAATAAATGTAGGCCGCCATACCCCAAAAATTATGACGTTCAGCGTGACGTAGGACAAAATGACAAAATGACAAAATTTCATATTTATAATATTCTACAAAGACAACATTTTGCTCAGGGCGGGGCCGTATTAAAATTATTTTTGTTAACACCAAAATTGTATTGAAATTCTAAATTTTAATAAAATTTTTCTAAAAACAAAATTTCAGCATAACATTCTCTAATGGCAAAACTTCAGCACGGGCCCGACCACCTTTGTAATTTATTTTTATACCCTCCACCATAGGATGGGGTGAATACTACAATAATTTCGTCATTCTGTTTGTAACTATTCGCAATATTCGTCTGAGACCCCACAAAGTATATATATCCGTGATCGTCGCGAAATTTTATGTCGAACTAGCCATGTCCGTCCGTCCGTTCGTCCGTCTGTCTGTCGAAAGCACGCTAACTTCCGAAGGAGTAGAGCTAGCCGCTTGAAATTTTGCACAAATACTTCTTATTAGTGTAGGTCGGTTGGTATTGCAAATGGGCCATATCGGTCCATGTTTTGATATAGCTGCCATATAAACCGATCTAGGGTCTTGACTTCTTGAGCCTCTAGAGTGCGCAATTCTTATCCGATTGGAAAGAAATTTTGCACGACGTGTTTTGGTACCGCTTCCAACAACTATGCTAAGTATGGTTCAAATCGGTTCATATTTTGATATAGCTGCCATATAACCGATCTGGAGTCTTGACTTCTTGAGCCTCTAGAGGGCGCTTGTCCGTAGTGTTTTGGAATTACTTTCAACAACTGTGCTAAGTATGATTCAAATCAGTTCATAATCTGGTATAGCTGTCATATAAACCGATCTTGAATCTTGACTTCTTGAGCCAATTGAGGGCGCAATTCTCATCCGATTTCGCTGAAATTTTGCATGAGGTGTTTTGTTTTGACTTCCAATAACTGTGCTAAGTATCGATGTAGAACCTGATATAGCTGCCATATAAACCGATCTGGGATCGGTCGGATGAGAATTGCGCCCTCTAGAGGTTCGAGAAGTCAAGATCTCGAACCTCTAGAGGGCGCAATTCTCATCCGATTTGGCTGAAATTTTGTACATGAGCTTCTCTCATGACCTTGAACATACGTGTCTAGTATGGTCTGAATCGATCAATAGCTTGATACAACTCCCTTATAAACCTATCTCCCGATTTTGCTTCTTGAGCCCCTACAAGGCGCAATTCTTATCCGAATGAACTGAAATATTACACAATGACTTCTACAATGTCAATCAGCATTCAATTATGGTCCGAATCGGACTATAACTTGATATAGCTCCAATAGAATAAAAGTTCTTATTCAATATTCTATGTTTGTCTAAAAAGAGATATCGCGCATAGAACTCGACAAATGCGATCAATGGTGGAGGGTATATAAGATTCGGCCCGGCCGAACATAGCACGCTCTTACTTGTTTTTATACCCTCCACCATAAGATGGGGGGGTATACTAATTTCGTCATTTTGTTTGTAACTACTCGAAATATTCGCCTGAGACCTGAGTAAAGCTAGCCGCTTGAAATTTTGCACAAATACTTCTTATTAGTGTAGGTCGGTTGGTATTGTAAATGGGCCATATCGGTCCATGTTTTGATATAGCTGCCACATAAACCGATCTTGGGTCTTAACTTCTTGAGCCTTTAGCGTGCGCAATTCTTATCCGATCAAAATGAAATTTTTGCACGACGTGTTTTGTTATGATATCCAAAAACTGTGCCAAGTATATAACCTGATATAGCTGCCATATAAACCGATCTTGGGTCTTGACTTCTTGAGCCTCTAGAGGGCACAATTCCTTTCCGATTTGAATGAATTTTTGCACGAGGTATTTCGTTATGATATTCAACAACTGTGCCAAGTATGGTTGAAATCGGTTTATAACCTGATATAGCTGCCATATAAACCGATCTTGGGTCTTGACTTCTCGAGCTTCTGGAGGGCGCAATTCCTATCCGATTTGGCTGAAATTTTGCATGACGTATTTTATTTTTACTTTCAACAACTGTGTCAAATAAGGTTCAAATCGGTTCATAACCTGATATAGCTGCCATATAAACCGATCTGGGATCTTGACTTCTTGACCCCTAGAGGTCGAAATTATTATCCGATATGCCTTAAATTTTGTACGACGGATCCTCTCATGACCATCAACAAACGTGTTTATTATGGTCTGAATCGGTCTATAGCCCTATACAGATCCCGTATAAATCGTTCTCTCTATTTTACTTCTTGAGCCCCCAATGGGCGCAATTCTTATACGAATTGGCTGAAATTTTACACAGGTCTCCAACATATAATTTAATTGTGGTCCGAACAGGACCATATCTTGATATCGTTTTAATAGCAGAGCAACTCTTTTCTTATATCCTTTTTTGCCTAAGAAGAGATGCCGGGAAAGGAACTCGACAAATGCGATTCGGCCCGGCCGAACTTAGCACGCTTTTACTTGTTAGATATAACTACTAAGAAGACCAATATTTTGTTATATACAATTGAACAATAACTTTTACTTATTAGTATCTGGTCCAAATCGGAACATAGTTGCTATGGGGCATAAGGTATGAATTTTGCACCGAATTTTGAGGAAAGGTGGTTCATATATATATCCGAGGTGGTGGGTATACAAAGTTCGGCCCGGCCGAACTTAATGCCTTTTTACTTGTTAATTTTTTTATTTCTATACATAAAAAATAAAATGAGAGGTCAATGTTTTTCGACACCTGAAGAAGCGGTTCATGTGTTCAGAATGCATGTTTGCATGTTATATAGATCTTAATGGAAAATATATTGATAAACAATAAATATCTCGTATAAGCTTTATATTAAAACAGGTAAAAGCGTGCTTGGTTCTACCGGGCCGAATTTTGGGAACCCACCATCATGAATTCTGCCAGGAATTTGTAACAAATAAATCAACTTGAAGGACTTCATTTTATTATACCCTCCACCATAAGATGGGGGGTATACTAATTTCGTCATTCTGTATGTAACTACTCGAAATATTCGTTTGAGACCCCATAAAGTATATATATTCTTGATCGTCGTGAAATTTTATGTCGATCTAGCCATGTCCGTCCGTCCGTCCGTCCGTCCGTCCGTCTGTCTGTCGAAAGCACGCTTACTTCCGAAGGAGTAAAGCTAGCCGCTTGAAATTTTGCACAAATACTTCCTATTAGTGTAGGTCGGTTGGAATTGTAAATGGGCCATATCGGTCCATGTTTTGATATAGCTGTCATATAAACCGATCTTGGGTCTTGACTTCTTGAGCCTCTAGAGGGCGCAATTCTTATCCGATTTGAATGAATTTTGGCAATACGTGTTTTGTTATGATATCCAATAACTGTGTGAAGTATGTTTTAAATCGGTCCATAACCTGATATAGCTGCCATATAAACCGATCTTGGGTCTTGACTTCTTGAGCCTCTAGAGGGTGCAATTCTTATCCTATTGGGATGAAATTTTGCACGACGTGTTTTGTTATAATATCCAACAACTGTGCTAAGTATGGTTCAAATCGGTCCATAACCTGATATAGCTGCCATATAAACCGATCTTGGGTCTTGATTTCTACAGCCTCTAGAGTGCGCAATTCTTATCCGATTGGAATGAAATTTCGCACGACGTGTTTTGTCATGATATCCAACAATTATGCCAAGAATGGTTAAAATCGGTCCATAACCTAATATAGCTGCCATATAAACCGATCTTGGGTCTTGACCTCTTGAGCCTCTAGAGGGCGCAATTCTTATCCGATTTGAATGAATTTTGGCACGACGTGTTTTGTTATGATATCCAACAACTGTACCAAGTATGGTTGAAATGGGTTCATAACCTGATATAGCTGTCATATAAACCGATCTGGGATCTTGACTTCTTGAGCCTCTAGAGGTCGCAATTATTATCCGATTTGCCTGAAATTTTGTACGACGCATTCTCTCATGATCATGACTCTCTCATTATGGTCTGAATTGGTATATAGCCCGATACAGCTCCCATATAAATCGATCTCTCTATTTTACTTCTTGAGCCCCCAAAGGGCGCAATTCTTATTCGAATTGGCTGACATTTTACACAGGTCTCCAACATATAATTTAATTGTGGTCCAAACCGGACCATATCTTGATATCGCTCTAATAGCAGAGGAAATCTTTTCTTATATCCTTTTTTCCCAAAGAAGAGATGCCCGGAAAAGAACTCGACAAATGCGATCCATGGTGGAGGGTATATAAGATTCGGCCCGGCCGAACTTAGCACGCTTTTACTTGTTATATATACCAAACTTCTGCCAAA
>NW_026739148.1:0-149400 GCF_963082655.1 Stomoxys calcitrans | reverse complement strand
AATCCAACGGTGTCCTCAGAATGTTGAAGTTCGCAAAACTAACGAAGTTACAGCAATTTGAAACTCACGTAGATTTTTTTTGCGTTTTTTTGATATCAATTATGCGATTTTGAGCTTGTTTTTTGAAGAAAAAACATGGGAGTTGCGCAAAACCGATTTTTTTGCCATAATCTTCAATACTCTATACTCAACTCGAAAATTTTTTTCGCATCAAAAATTGAAATTTTCATAAGGGGTTAGCCTTTGCTAAAAAAATGCAAAAAAAATAAAATGTGAAATTTTAAGTAATTCTGTTTATTTTACGAATCGTCTTCGAATTTCGAACTGCGGAATGCTAGAAAATATTCGAAATTCGAAAAAATGAAGGAGTTACAGCGTAGTTGGCCTTGAAAACGACTTTGAATTTTTACGCCCAAAATAAATTGGTTTTTGCTATGTTTTCCATAGCAACCTTTACAGTATCGCTTCATGTAGCACCTCTACGGAAAGGGATCTTTGTCACGAATCTAACGGTGTCTGAAAATTTGTAAAGTTTGCCAAAATAGGGAAGTTACAGCAATTGCAAACTCAAGTTGGTTTTTTTTGAATTTTTGGGATATGAATTATGCGATTTTGATGCAATACACTGAAGATTTCAAGGAAATGGGAAATAATATTGATTCGTCCGGCACCACTACGGAAAGAGAATTTCTTCACGAATCCAACGGTGTCCTCAGAATGTTGAAGTTCGCAAAACTAACGAAGTTACAGCAATTTGAAACTCACGTAGATTTTTTTTGCGTTTTTATACCCTCCACCATAAGATGGGGGGGTATACTAATTTCGTCATTCTGTTTGTAACTACTCGAAATATTCGTCTGAGACCCCATAAAGTATATATATTCTTGATCGTCGTGACATTTTATGTCGATCTAGCCATGTCCGTCCGTCTGTCCGTCCGTCCGTCCGTCCGTCCGTCCGTCCGTCCGTCCGTCTGTCTGTTGAAAGCACGCTAACTTCCGAAGGAGTAAAGCTAGCCGCTTGAAATTTTGCACAAATACTTCTTATTAGTGTAGGTCGGTTGGTATTGTAAATGGGCCATATCGGTCCATGTTTTGATATAGCTGCCATATAAACCGATCTTGGGTCTTGACTTCTTGAGCCTGTAGAGTGCGCAATTCTTATCCGATTGGAACGAAATTTTGCATGACGTGTTTTGCTATGATATCCAACAACTGTGCCAAGTATGGTTCAAATCGGTCCATAACCTGATATAGCTGCCATATAAACCGATCTTGGGTCTTGACTTCTTGAGCCTCTAGCGTGCGCAATTCTTATCCGATCAGAATGAAATTTTGCACAACGTGTTTTGTTATGATATCCAACAACTGTGCCAAGTATGGTTTAAATCGGTTCATAACCTGATATAGCTGCCATATAAACCGATCTTGGGTCTTGACTTCTTGAGCCTCTAGAGTGCGCAATTCTTATCCGATTGGAATGAAATTTTGCACGACGTGTTTTCTTACTATATCCAACAACAGTGCCAAGTACGGTTGAAATCGGTCCATAACCTGATATAGCTACCATATAAACCGATCTTGGGTCTTGACTTCTTGAGCCTCTAGAGTGCGCAATTCTTATCCGATTGGAATGGAATTTCGCACGACGTGTTTTGTTATGATACCCAATAACTGTGCCAAGTATGGTACAAATCGGTCCATAACCTGATATAGCTGCCATATAAACCGATCTTGGGTCTTGACTTCTTGACGCTCTAGAGGGCACAATTCTTATCCGATTTGAATGAATTTTTGCACGAAGTGTTTCGTTATGATATCCAACAACTTTGCCAAGTATGGTTCAAATCGGTTCATAAACTGATATAGCTGTCATATAAACAGATCTGGGGATTTGATTTCTTGAGCTTCTAGAGGGCGCAATTCCTATCCGATTGGGCTGAAATTTTGCATGACGTATTTTATTTTTACTTTCAACAACTGGGTCAAATAAGGTTCAAATCGGTTCATAACCTGATATAGCTGCCATATATACCGATCTGGGATCTTGACTTCTTGACCCCTAGAGGTCGCAATTATTATCCGATATGCCTGAAATTTTGTACGATGGATCCTCTCATGACCATCAACAAACGTGTTTATTATGGTCTGAATCGGTCTATAGCCCGATACAGATCCCATATAAATCGTTCTCTCTATTTTACTTCGTGAGCCCCAATAGGCGCAATTCTTAAACGAATTGGCTGAAATTTTACACAGGCCTCCAACATATAATTTAATTGTGGTCCGAACCGGACCATATCTTGATATCGTTTTAATGGCAGAGTAACTCTTTTCTTATATCCTTTTTTGCCTAAGAAGAGATGCCGGGAAAAGAACTTGACAAATGCGATCCATGGTGGAGGGTATATAAGATTCGGCCCGGCCGAACTTAGCACGCTTTTACTTGTTTTTGCGTTTTTTTGATATCAATTATGCGATTTTGAGCTTGTTTTTTGAAGAAAAAACATGGGAGTTGCGCAAAACCGATTTTTTTGCCATAATCTTCAATACTCTATACTCAACTCGAAAATTTTTTTCGCATCAAAAATTGAAAATTTTCATAAGGGGTTAGCCTTTGCTAAAAAAATGCAAAAAAAATAAAATGTGAAATTTTAAGTAATTCTGTTTATTTTACGAATCGTCTTCGAATTTCGAACTGCGGAATGCTAGAAAATATTCGAAATTCGAAAAAATGAAGGAGTTACAGCGTAGTTGGCCTTGAAAACGACTTTGAATTTTTACGCCCAAAATAAATTGGTTTTTGCTATGTTTTCCATAGCAACCTTTACAGTATCGCTTCATGTAGCACCTCTACGGAAAGGGATCTTTGTCACGAATCTAACGGTGTCTGAAAATTTGTAAAGTTTGCCAAAATAGGGAAGTTACAGCAATTGCAAACTCAAGTTGGTTTTTTTGAATTTTTGGGATATGAATTATGCGATTTTGATGCAATACACTGAAGATTTCAAGGAAATGGGAAATAGTATTGATTCGTCCGGCACCACTACGGAAAGAGAATTTCTTCACGAATCCAACGGTGTCCTCAGAATGTTGAAGTTCGCAAAACTAACGAAGTTACAGCAATTTGAAACTCACGTAGATTTTTTTTGCGTTTTTTTGATATCAATTATGCGATTTTGAGCTTGTTTTTTGAAGAAAAAACATGGGAGTTGCGCAAAACCGATTTTTTTGCCATAATCTTCAATACTCTATACTCAACTCGAAAATTTTTTTCGCATCAAAAATTGAAAATTTTCATAAGGGGTTAGCCTTTGCTAAAAAAATGCAAAAAAAATAAAATGTGAAATTTTAAGTAATTCTGTTTATTTTACGAATCGTCTTCGAATTTCGAACTGCGGAATGCTAGAAAATATTCGAAATTCGAAAAAATGAAGGAGTTACAGCGTAGTTGGCCTTGAAAACGACTTTGAATTTTTACGCCCAAAATAAATTGGTTTTTGCTATGTTTTCCATAGCAACCTTTACAGTATCGCTTCATGTAGCACCTCTACGGAAAGGGATCTTTGTCACGAATCTAACGGTGTCTGAAAATTTGTAAAGTTTGCCAAAATAGGGAAGTTACAGCAATTGCAAACTCAAGTTGGTTTTTTTGAATTTTTGGGATATGAATTATGCGATTTTGATGCAATACACTGAAGATTTCAAGGAAATGGGAAATAGTATTGATTCGTCCGGCACCACTACGGAAAGAGAATTTCTTCACGAATCCAACGGTGTCCTCAGAATGTTGAAGTTCGCAAAACTAACGAAGTTACAGCAATTTGAAACTCACGTAGATTTTTTTTGCGTTTTTTTGATATCAATTATGCGATTTTGAGCTTGTTTTTTGAAGAAAAAACATGGGAGTTGCGCAAAACCGATTTTTTTGCCATAATCTTCAATACTCTATACTCAACTCGAAAATTTTTTTCGCATCAAAAATTGAAAATTTTCATAAGGGGTTAGCCTTTGCTAAAAAAATGCAAAAAAAATAAAATGTGAAATTTTAAGTAATTCTGTTTATTTTACGAATCGTCTTCGAATTTCGAACTGCGGAATGCTAGAAAATATTCGAAATTCGAAAAAATGAAGGAGTTACAGCGTAGTTGGCCTTGAAAACGACTTTGAATTTTTACGCCCAAAATAAATTGGTTTTTGCTATGTTTTCCATAGCAACCTTTACAGTATCGCTTCATGTAGCACCTCTACGGAAAGGGATCTTTGTCACGAATCTAACGGTGTCTGAAAATTTGTAAAGTTTGCCAAAATAGGGAAGTTACAGCAATTGCAAACTCAAGTTGGTTTTTTTGAATTTTTGGGATATGAATTATGCGATTTTGATGCAATACACTGAAGATTTCAAGGAAATGGGAAATAATATTAATTCGTCCGGCACCACTACGGAAAGAGAATTTCTTCACGAATCCAACGGTGTCCTCAGAATGTTGAAGTTCGCAAAACTAACGAAGTTACAGCAATTTGAAACTCACGTAGATTTTTTTTGCGTTTTTTTGATATCAATTATGCGATTTTGAGCTTGTTTTTTGAAGAAAAAACATGGGAGTTGCGCAAAACCGATTTTTTTGCCATAATCTTCAATACTCTATACTCAACTCGAAAATTTTTTTCGCATCAAAAATTGAAAATTTTCATAAGGGGTTAGCCTTTGCTAAAAAAATGCAAAAAAAATAAAATGTGAAATTTTAAGTAATTCTGTTTATTTTACGAATCGTCTTCGAATTTCGAACTGCGGAATGCTAGAAAATATTCGAAATTCGAAAAAATGAAGGAGTTACAGCGTAGTTGGCCTTGAAAACGACTTTGAATTTTTACGCCCAAAATAAATTGGTTTTTGCTATGTTTTCCATAGCAACCTTTACAGTATCGCTTCATGTAGCACCTCTACGGAAAGGGATCTTTGTCACGAATCTAACGGTGTCTGAAAATTTGTAAAGTTTGCCAAAATAGGGAAGTTACAGCAATTGCAAACTCAAGTTGGTTTTTTTGAATTTTTGGGATATGAATTATGCGATTTTGATGCAATACACTGAAGATTTCAAGGAAATGGGAAATAGTATTGATTCGTCCGGCACCACTACGGAAAGAGAATTTCTTCACGAATCCAACGGTGTCCTCAGAATGTTGAAGTTCGCAAAACTAACGAAGTTACAGCAATTTGAAACTCACGTAGATTTTTTTTGCGTTTTTTTGATATCAATTATGCGATTTTGAGCTTGTTTTTTGAAGAAAAAACATGGGAGTTGCGCAAAACCGATTTTTTTGCCATAATCTTCAATACTCTATACTCAACTCGAAAATTTTTTTCGCATCAAAAATTGAAAATTTTCATAAGGGGTTAGCCTTTGCTAAAAAAATGCAAAAAAATAAAATGTGAAATTTTAAGTAATTCTGTTTATTTTACGAATCGTCTTCGAATTTCGAACTGCGGAATGCTAGAAAATATTCGAAATTCGAAAAAATGAAGGAGTTACAGCGTAGTTGGCCTTGAAAACGACTTTGAATTTTTACGCCCAAAATAAATTGGTTTTTGCTATGTTTTCCATAGCAACCTTTACAGTATCGCTTCATGTAGCACCTCTACGGAAAGGGATCTTTGTCACGAATCTAACGGTGTCTGAAAATTTGTAAAGTTTGCCAAAATAGGGAAGTTACAGCAATTGCAAACTCAAGTTGGTTTTTTTGAATTTTTGGGATATGAATTATGCGATTTTGATGCAATACACTGAAGATTTCAAGGAAATGGGAAATAATATTGATTCGTCCGGCACCACTACGGAAAGAGAATTTCTTCACGAATCCAACGGTGTCCTCAGAATGTTGAAGTTCGCAAAACTAACGAAGTTACAGCAATTTGAAACTCACGTAGATTTTTTTTGCGTTTTTTTGATATCAATTATGCGATTTTGAGCTTGTTTTTTGAAGAAAAAACATGGGAGTTGCGCAAAACCGATTTTTTTGCCATAATCTTCAATACTCTATACTCAACTCGAAAATTTTTTTCGCATCAAAAATTGAAAATTTTCATAAGGGGTTAGCCTTTGCTAAAAAAATGCAAAAAAAATAAAATGTGAAATTTTAAGTAATTCTGTTTATTTTACGAATCGTCTTCGAATTTCGAACTGCGGAATGCTAGAAAATATTCGAAATTCGAAAAAATGAAGGAGTTACAGCGTAGTTGGCCTTGAAAACGACTTTGAATTTTTACGCCCAAAATAAATTGGTTTTTGCTATGTTTTCCATAGCAACCTTTACAGTATCGCTTCATGTAGCACCTCTACGGAAAGGGATCTTTGTCACGAATCTAACGGTGTCTGAAAATTTGTAAAGTTTGCCAAAATAGGGAAGTTACAGCAATTGCAAACTCAAGTTGGTTTTTTTGAATTTTTGGGATATGAATTATGCGATTTTGATGCAATACACTGAAGATTTCAAGGAAATGGGAAATAGTATTGATTCGTCCGGCACCACTACGGAAAGAGAATTTCTTCACGAATCCAACGGTGTCCTCAGAATGTTGAAGTTCGCAAAACTAACGAAGTTACAGCAATTTGAAACTCACGTAGATTTTTTTTGCGTTTTTTTGATATCAATTATGCGATTTTGAGCTTGTTTTTTGAAGAAAAAACATGGGAGTTGCGCAAAACCGATTTTTTTGCCATAATCTTCAATACTCTATACTCAACTCGAAAATTTTTTTCGCATCAAAAATTGAAAATTTTCATAAGGGGTTAGCCTTTGCTAAAAAAATGCAAAAAAATAAAATGTGAAATTTTAAGTAATTCTGTTTATTTTACGAATCGTCTTCGAATTTCGAACTGCGGAATGCTAGAAAATATTCGAAATTCGAAAAAATGAAGGAGTTACAGCGTAGTTGGCCTTGAAAACGACTTTGAATTTTTACGCCAAAAATAAATTGGTTTTTGCTATGTTTTCCATAGCAACCTTTACAGTATCGCTTCATGTAGCACCTCTACGGAAAGGGATCTTTGTCACGAATCTAACGGTGTCTGAAAATTTGTAAAGTTTGCCAAAATAGGGAAGTTACAGCAATTGCAAACTCAAGTTGGTTTTTTTGAATTTTTGGGATATGAATTATGCGATTTTGATGCAATACACTGAAGATTTCAAGGAAATGGGAAATAATATTGATTCGTCCGGCACCACTACGGAAAGAGAATTTCTTCACGAATCCAACGGTGTCCTCAGAATGTTGAAGTTCGCAAAACTAACGAAGTTACAGCAATTTGAAACTCACGTAGATTTTTTTTGCGTTTTTTTGATATCAATTATGCGATTTTGAGCTTGTTTTTTGAAGAAAAAACATGGGAGTTGCGCAAAACCGATTTTTTTGCCATAATCTTCAATACTCTATACTCAACTCGAAAATTTTTTTCGCATCAAAAATTGAAAATTTTCATAAGGGGTTAGCCTTTGCTAAAAAAATGCAAAAAAAACAAGTAAAAGCGTGCTAAGTTCGGCCGGGCCGAATCTTATATACCCTCCACCATGGATCGCATTTGTCGAGTTCTTTTCCCGGCATCTCTTCTTAGGCAAAAAAGGATATAAGAAAAGAGTTGCTCTGCTATTAAAACGATATCAAGATATGGTCCGGTTCGGACCACAATTAAATTATATGTTGGAGACCTGTGTAAAATTTCAGCCAATTCGTATAAGAATTGCGCCCATTGGGGCTCACGAAGTAAAATAGACAGAACGATTTATATGGGATCTGTATCGGGCTATAGAACGATTCAGACCATTATAAACACGTTTGTTGATGGTCATGAGAGGATCCGTCGTACAAAATTTCAGGCATATCGGATAATAATTGCGACCTCTAGGGGTCAAGAAGTCAAGATCCCAGATCGGTTTATATGGCAGCTAAATCAGGTTGTGAACCGATTTGAGCCTTATTTGACACAGTTGTTGAAAGTAAAAATAAAATACGTCATGCAAAATTTCAGCCAAATCGGATAGGAATTGCGCCCTCTAAAAGCTCAAGAAGTCAAATCCCCAGATCTGTTTATATGACAGCTATATCAGGTTATCGACCGATTTAAACCCAAGATCGGTTTATATGGCAGCTATATCAGGTTATGGACCGATTTAAACCATACTTGGCACAGTTGTTGGGTATCATAACAAAACACGTCGTGCGAAATTCCATTCCATTCGGATAAGAATTGCGCCCTCTAGAGGCTCAAGAAGTCAAGACCCAAGATCGGTTTATATGGCAGCTATATCAGGTTATGGACCGATTTGAACCATACTTGGCACAGTTGTTGGATATCATAACAAAACAAGTCGTGCACAATTTCATTCTGATCGGATAAGAATTGTGCACGCTAGAGGCTCAAGAAGTCAAGACCCAAGATCGGTTTATATGGCAGCTATATCAGGTTATGGACCGATTTGAACCATACTTGGCACAGTTATTGGATATCATAACAAAACACGTGGTGCAAAATTTCATTCCAATCGGATAAGAATTGCGCACTCTAGAGGCTCAAGAAGTCAAGACCCAAGATCGGTTTATATGGCAGCTATATCAGGTTATGGACCGATTTGAACCATACCTGGCACGGTTGTTGTATATAATAACAAAACACGACGTGCAAAATTTCATTCTGATCGGATAAGAATTGCGCACGCTAGAGGCTCAAGAAGTCAAGACCCAAGATCGGTTTATATGGCAGCTATATCAGGTTATGGACCGATTTGAACTATACCTGGCACGGTTGTTGTATATAATAACAAAACACGACGTGCAAAATTTCATTCTGATCGGATAAGAATTGCGCACGCTAGAGGCTCAAGAAGTCAAGACCCAAGATCGGTTTATATGGCAGCTATATCAGGTTATGGACCGATTTGAACTATACTTGGCGCAGTTGTTGGATATCATAGCAAAACACGTCGTGCAAAAATTCATTCCAATCGGATAAGAATTGCGCACTCTAGAGGCTCAAGAAGTCAAGACCCAAGATCGGTTTATATGGCAGCTATATCAAAACATGGACCGATATGGCCCATTTACAATACCAACCGACCTACACTAATAAGAAGTATTTGTGCAAAATTTCAAGCGGCTAGCTTTACTCCTTCGGAAGTTAGCGTGCTTTCGACAGACAGACGGACGGACGGACGGACGGACGGACGGACGGACGGACGGACGGACGGACGGACGGACGGACAGACGGACGGACATGGCTAGATCGACATAAAATTTCACGACGATCAAGAATATATATACTTTATGGGGTCTCAGACGAATATTTCGAGTAGTTACAAACAGAATGACGAAATTAGTATACCCCCCATCTTATGGTGGAGGGTATAATAAAATGTGAAATTTTAAGTAATTCTGTTTATTTTACGAATCGTCTTCGAATTTCGAACTGCGGAATGCTAGAAAATATTCGAAATTCGAAAAAATGAAGGAGTTACAGCGTAGTTGGCCTTGAAAACGACTTTGAATTTTTACGCCCAAAATAAATTGGTTTTTGCTATGTTTTCCATAGCAACCTTTACAGTATCGCTTCATGTAGCACCTCTACGGAAAGGGATCTTTGTCACGAATCTAACGGTGTCTGAAAATTTGTAAAGTTTGCCAAAATAGGGAAGTTACAGCAATTACAAACTCAAGTTGGTTTTTTTTGAATTTTTGGGATATGAATTATGCGATTTTGATGCAATACACTGAAGATTTCAAGGAAATGGGAAATAGTATTGATTCGTCCGGCACCACTACGGAAAGAGAATTTCTTCACGAATCCAACGGTGTCCTCAGAATGTTGAAGTTCGCAAAACTAACGAAGTTACAGCAATTTGAAACTCACGTAGATTTTTTTGCGTTTTTTTGATATCAATTATGCGATTTTGAGCTTGTTTTTTGAAGAAAAAACATGGGAGTTGCGCAAAACCGATTTTTTTGCCATAATCTTCAATACTCTATACTCAACTCGAAAATTTTTTTCGCATCAAAAATTGAAAATTTTCATAAGGGGTTAGCCTTTGCTAAAAAAATGCAAAAAAAATAAAATGTGAAATTTTAAGTAATTCTGTTTATTTTACGAATCGTCTTCGAATTTCGAACTGCGGAATGCTAGAAAATATTCGAAATTCGAAAAAATGAAGGAGTTACAGCGTAGTTGGCCTTGAAAACGACTTTGAATTTTTACGCCCAAAATAAATTGGTTTTTGCTATGTTTTCCATAGCAACCTTTACAGTATCGCTTCATGTAGCACCTCTACGGAAAGGGATCTTTGTCACGAATCTAACGGTGTCTGAAAATTTGTAAAGTTTGCCAAAATAGGGAAGTTACAGCAATTGCAAACTCAAGTTGGTTTTTTTGAATTTTTGGGATATGAATTATGCGATTTTGATGCAATACACTGAAGATTTCAAGGAAATGGGAAATAGTATTGATTCGTCCGGCACCACTACGGAAAGAGAATTTCTTCACGAATCCAACGGTGTCCTCAGAATGTTGAAGTTCGCAAAACTAACGAAGTTACAGCAATTTGAAACTCACGTAGATTTTTTTTGCGTTTTTTTGATATCAATTACGCGATTTTGAGCTTGTTTTTTGAAGAAAAAACATGGGAGTTGCGCAAAACCGATTTTTTTGCCATAATCTTCAATACTCTATACTCAACTCGAAAATTTTTTTCGCATCAAAAATTGAAAATTTTCATAAGGGGTTAGCCTTTGCTAAAAAAATGCAAAAAAAATAAAATGTGAAATTTTAAGTAATTCTGTTTATTTTACGAATCGTCTTCGAATTTCGAACTGCGGAATGCTAGAAAATATTCGAAATTCGAAAAAATGAAGGAGTTACAGCGTAGTTGGCCTTGAAAACGACTTTGAATTTTTACGCCCAAAATAAATTGGTTTTTGCTATGTTTTCCATAGCAACCTTTACAGTATCGCTTCATGTAGCACCTCTACGGAAAGGGATCTTTGTCACGAATCTAACGGTGTCTGAAAATTTGTAAAGTTTGCCAAAATAGGGAAGTTACAGCAATTGCAAACTCAAGTTGGTTTTTTTGAATTTTTGGGATATGAATTATGCGATTTTGATGCAATACACTGAAGATTTCAAGGAAATGGGAAATAATATTAATTCGTCCGGCACCACTACGGAAAGAGAATTTCTTCACGAATCCAACGGTGTCCTCAGAATGTTGAAGTTCGCAAAACTAACGAAGTTACAGCAATTTGAAACTCACGTAGATTTTTTTTGCGTTTTTTTGATATCAATTATGCGATTTTGAGCTTGTTTTTTGAAGAAAAAACATGGGAGTTGCGCAAAACCGATTTTTTTGCCATAATCTTCAATACTCTATACTCAACTCGAAAATTTTTTTCGCATCAAAA
Organism: Stomoxys calcitrans; assembly: GCF_963082655.1. Taxonomy (NCBI): domain Eukaryota; kingdom Metazoa; phylum Arthropoda; class Insecta; order Diptera; family Muscidae; genus Stomoxys; species Stomoxys calcitrans. The sequence continues at coordinate 137,958 of NW_026739148.1, read as the reverse complement.
ATTGAAAATTTTCATAAGGGGTTAGCCTTTGCTAAAAAAATGCAAAAAAAATAAAATGTGAAATTTTAAGTAATTCTGTTTATTTTACGAATCGTCTTCGAATTTCGAACTGCGGAATGCTAGAAAATATTCGAAATTCGAAAAAATGAAGGAGTTACAGCGTAGTTGGCCTTGAAAACGACTTTGAATTTTTACGCCCAAAATAAATTGGTTTTTGCTATGTTTTCCATAGCAACCTTTACAGTATCGCTTCATGTAGCACCTCTACGGAAAGGGATCTTTGTCACGAATCTAACGGTGTCTGAAAATTTGTAAAGTTTGCCAAAATAGGGAAGTTACAGCAATTGCAAACTCAAGTTGGTTTTTTTGAATTTTTGGGATATGAATTATGCGATTTTGATGCAATACACTGAAGATTTCAAGGAAATGGGAAATAATATTAATTCGTCCGGCACCACTACGGAAAGAGAATTTCTTCACGAATCCAACGGTGTCCTCAGAATGTTGAAGTTCGCAAAACTAACGAAGTTACAGCAATTTGAAACTCACGTAGATTTTTTTTGCGTTTTTTTGATATCAATTATGCGATTTTGAGCTTGTTTTTTGAAGAAAAAACATGGGAGTTGCGCAAAACCGATTTTTTTGCCATAATCTTCAATACTCTATACTCAACTCGAAAATTTTTTTCGCATCAAAAATTGAAAATTTTCATAAGGGGTTAGCCTTTGCTAAAAAAATGCAAAAACAAGTAAAAGCGTGCTAAGTTCGGCCGGGCCGAATCTTATATACCCTCCACCATGGATCGCATTTGTCGAGTTCTTTTCCCGGCATCTCTTCTTAGGCAAAAAAGGATATAAGAAAAGAGTTGCTCTGCTATTAAAACGATATCAAGATATGGTCCGGTTCGGACCACAATTAAATTATATGTTGGAGACCTGTGTAAAATTTCAGCCAATTCGTATAAGAATTGCGCCCATTGGGGCTCACGAAGTAAAATAGAGAGAACGATTTATATGGGATCTGTATCGGGCTATAGAACGATTCAGACCATTATAAACACGTTTGTTGATGGTCATGAGAGGATCCGTCGTACAAAATTTCAGGCATATCGGATAATAATTGCGACCTCTAGGGGTCAAGAAGTCAAGATCCCAGATCGGTTTATATGGCAGCTAAATCAGGTTGTGAACCGATTTGAGCCTTATTTGACACAGTTGTTGAAAGTAAAAATAAAATACGTCATGCAAAATTTCAGCCAAATCGGATAGGAATTGCGCCCTCTAAAAGCTCAAGAAGTCAAATCCCCAGATCTGTTTATATGACAGCTATATCAGGTTATCGACCGATTTAAACCCAAGATCGGTTTATATGGCAGCTATATCAGGTTATGGACCGATTTAAACCATACTTGGCACAGTTGTTGGGTATCATAACAAAACACGTCGTGCGAAATTCCATTCCATTCGGATAAGAATTGCGCCCTCTAGAGGCTCAAGAAGTCAAGACCCAAGATCGGTTTATATGGCAGCTATATCAGGTTATGGACCGATTTGAACCATACTTGGCACAGTTGTTGGATATCATAACAAAACAAGTCGTGCACAATTTCATTCTGATCGGATAAGAATTGTGCACGCTAGAGGCTCAAGAAGTCAAGACCCAAGATCGGTTTATATGGCAGCTATATCAGGTTATGGACCGATTTGAACCATACTTGGCACAGTTATTGGATATCATAACAAAACACGTGGTGCAAAATTTCATTCCAATCGGATAAGAATTGCGCACTCTAGAGGCTCAAGAAGTCAAGACCCAAGATCGGTTTATATGGCAGCTATATCAGGTTATGGACCGATTTGAACCATACCTGGCACGGTTGTTGTATATAATAACAAAACACGACGTGCAAAATTTCATTCTGATCGGATAAGAATTGCGCACGCTAGAGGCTCAAGAAGTCAAGACCCAAGATCGGTTTATATGGCAGCTATATCAGGTTATGGACCGATTTGAACTATACTTGGCGCAGTTGTTGGATATCATAACAAAACACGTCGTGCAAAAATTCATTCCAATCGGATAAGAATTGCGCACTCTAGAGGCTCAAGAAGTCAAGACCCAAGATCGGTTTATATGGCAGCTATATCAAAACATGGACCGATATGGCCCATTTACAATACCAACCGACCTACACTAATAAGAAGTATTTGTGCAAAATTTCAAGCGGCTAGCTTTACTCCTTCGGAAGTTAGCGTGCTTTCGACAGACAGACGGACGGACGGACGGACGGACGGACGGACGGACGGACAGACGGACGGACATGGCTAGATCGACATAAAATTTCACGACGATCAAGAATATATATACTTTATGGGGTCTCAGACGAATATTTCGAGTAGTTACAAACAGAATGACGAAATTAGTATACCCCCCATCTTATGGTGGAGGGTATAAAAATAAAATGTGAAATTTTAAGTAATTCTGTTTATTTTACGAATCGTCTACGAATTTCGAACTGCGGAATGCTAGAAAATATTCGAAATTCGAAAAAATGAAGGAGTTACAGCGTAGTTGGCCTTGAAAACGACTTTGAATTTTTACGCCCAAAATAAATTGGTTTTTGCTATGTTTTCCATAGCAACCTTTACAGTATCGCTTCATGTAGCACCTCTACGGAAAGGGATCTTTGTCACGAATCTAACGGTGTCTGAAAATTTGTAAAGTTTGCCAAAATAGGGAAGTTACAGCAATTGCAAACTCAAGTTGGTTTTTTTGAATTTTTGGGATATGAATTATGCGATTTTGATGCAATACACTGAAGATTTCAAGGAAATGGGAAATAGTATTGATTCGTCCGGCACCACTACGGAAAGAGAATTTCTTCACGAATCCAACGGTGTCCTCAGAATGTTGAAGTTCGCAAAACTAACGAAGTTACAGCAATTTGAAACTCACGTAGATTTTTATACCCTCCACCATAAGATGGGGGGTATACTAATTTCGTCATTCTGTTTGTAACTACTCGAAATATTCGTCTGAGACCCCATAAAGTATATATATTCTTGATCGTCGTGACATTTTATGTCGATCTAGCCATGTCCGTCCGTCTGTCCGTCCGTCCGTCCGTCCGTCCGTCCGTCCGTCCGTCCGTCCGTCCGTCCGTCCGTCTGTCTGTTGAAAGCACGCTAACTTCCGAAGGAGTAAAGCTAGCCGCTTGAAATTTTGCACAAATACTTCTTATTAGTGTAGGTCGGTTGGTATTGTAAATGGGCCATATCGGTCCATGTTTTGATATAGCTGCCATATAAACCGATCTTGGGTCTTGACTTCTTGAGCCTGTAGAGTGCGCAATTCTTATCCGATTGGAACGAAATTTTGCATGACGTGTTTTGCTATGATATCCAACAACTGTGCCAAGTATGGTTCAAATCGGTCCATAACCTGATATAGCTGCCATATAAACCGATCTTGGGTCTTGACTTCTTGAGCCTCTAGCGTGCGCAATTCTTATCCGATCAGAATGAAATTTTGCACAACGTGTTTTGTTATGATATCCAACAACTGTGCCAAGTATGGTTTAAATCGGTTCATAACCTGATATAGCTGCCATATAAACCGATCTTGGGTCTTGACTTCTTGAGCCTCTAGAGTGCGCAATTCTTATCCGATTGGAATGAAATTTTGCACGACGTGTTTTCTTACTATATCCAACAACAGTGCCAAGTATGGTTGAAATCGGTCCATAACCTGATATAGCTACCATATAAACCGATCTTGGGTCTTGACTTCTTGAGCCTCTAGAGTGCGCAATTCTTATCCGATTGGAATGGAATTTCGCACGACGTGTTTTGTTATGATACCCAATAACTGTGCCAAGTATGGTACAAATCGGTCCATAACCTGATATAGCTGCCATATAAACCGATCTTGGGTCTTGACTTCTTGACGCTCTAGAGGGCACAATTCTTATCCGATTTGAATGAATTTTTGCACGAAGTGTTTCGTTATGATATCCAACAACTTTGCCAAGTATGGTTCAAATCGGTTCATAAACTGATATAGCTGTCATATAAACAGATCTGGGGATTTGATTTCTTGAGCTTCTAGAGGGCGCAATTCCTATCCGATTGGGCTGAAATTTTGCATGACGTATTTTATTTTTACTTTCAACAACTGGGTCAAATAAGGTTCAAATCGGTTCATAACCTGATATAGCTGCCATATATACCGATCTGGGATCTTGACTTCTTGACCCCTAGAGGTCGCAATTATTATCCGATATGCCTGAAATTTTGTACGATGGATCCTCTCATGACCATCAACAAACGTGTTTATTATGGTCTGAATCGGTCTATAGCCCGATACAGATCCCATATAAATCGTTCTCTCTATTTTACTTCGTGAGCCCCAATAGGCGCAATTCTTAAACGAATTGGCTGAAATTTTACACAGGCCTCCAACATATAATTTAATTGTGGTCCGAACCGGACCATATCTTGATATCGTTTTAATGGCAGAGTAACTCTTTTCTTATATCCTTTTTTGCCTAAGAAGAGATGCCGGGAAAAGAACTTGACAAATGCGATCCATGGTGGAGGGTATATAAGATTCGGCCCGGCCGAACTTAGCACGCTTTTACTTGTTTTTGCGTTTTTTTGATATCAATTATGCGATTTTGAGCTTGTTTTTTGAAGAAAAAACATGGGAGTTGCGCAAAACCGATTTTTTTGCCATAATCTTCAATACTCTATACTCAACTCGAAAATTTTTTTCGCATCAAAAATTGAAAATTTTCATAAGGGGTTAGCCTTTGCTAAAAAAATGCAAAAAAAAATAAAATGTGAAATTTTAAGTAATTCTATTTATTTTACGAATCGTCTTCGAATTTCGAACTGCGGAATGCTAGAAAATATTCGAAATTCGAAAAAATGAAGGAGTTACAGCGTAGTTGGCCTTGAAAACGACTTTGAATTTTTACGCCCAAAATAAATTGGTTTTTGCTATGTTTTCCATAGCAACCTTTACAGTATCGCTTCATGTAGCACCTCTACGGAAAGGGATCTTTGTCACGAATCTAACGGTGTCTGAAAATTTGTAAAGTTTGCCAAAATAGGGAAGTTACAGCAATTGCAAACTCAAGTTGGTTTTTTTGAATTTTTGGGATATGAATTATGCGATTTTGATGCAATACACTGAAGATTTCAAGGAAATGGGAAATAGTATTGATTCGTCCGGCACCACTACGGAAAGAGAATTTCTTCACGAATCCAACGGTGTCCTCAGAATGTTGAAGTTCGCAAAACTAACGAAGTTACAGCAATTTGAAACTCACGTAGATTTTTTTTGCGTTTTTTTGATATCAATTATGCGATTTTGAGCTTGTTTTTTGAAGAAAAAACATGGGAGTTGCGCAAAACCGATTTTTTTGCCATAATCTTCAATACTCTATACTCAACTCGAAAATTTTTTTCGCATCAAAAATTGAAAATTTTCATAAGGGGTTAGCCTTTGCTAAAAAAATGCAAAAAAAATAAAATGTGAAATTTTAAGTAATTCTATTTATTTTACGAATCGTCTTCGAATTTCGAACTGCGGAATGCTAGAAAATATTCGAAATTCGAAAAAATGAAGGAGTTACAGCGTAGTTGGCCTTGAAAACGACTTTGAATTTTTACGCCCAAAATAAATTGGTTTTTGCTATGTTTTCCATAGCAACCTTTACAGTATCGCTTCATGTAGCACCTCTACGGAAAGGGATCTTTGTCACGAATCTAACGGTGTCTGAAAATTTGTAAAGTTTGCCAAAATAGGGAAGTTACAGCAATTGCAAACTCAAGTTGGTTTTTTTGAATTTTTGGGATATGAATTATGCGATTTTGATGCAATACACTGAAGATTTCAAGGAAATGGGAAATAGTATTGATTCGTCCGGCACCACTACGGAAAGAGAATTTCTTCACGAATCCAACGGTGTCCTCAGAATGTTGAAGTTCGCAAAACTAACGAAGTTACAGCAATTTGAAACTCACGTAGATTTTTTTTGCGTTTTTTTGATATCAATTATGCGATTTTGAGCTTGTTTTTTGAAGAAAAAACATGGGAGTTGCGCAAAACCGATTTTTTTGCCATAATCTTCAATACTCTATACTCAACTCGAAAATTTTTTTCGCATCAAAAATTGAAAATTTTCATAAGGGGTTAGCCTTTGCTAAAAAAATGCAAAAAAAATAAAATGTGAAATTTTAAGTAATTCTATTTATTTTACGAATCGTCTTCGAATTTCGAACTGCGGAATGCTAGAAAATATTCGAAATTCGAAAAAATGAAGGAGTTACAGCGTAGTTGGCCTTGAAAACGACTTTGAATTTTTACGCCCAAAATAAATTGGTTTTTGCTATGTTTTCCATAGCAACCTTTACGGTATCGCTTCATGTAGCACCTCTACGGAAAGGGATCTTTGTCACGAATCTAACGGTGTCTGAAAATTTGTAAAGTTTGCCAAAATAGGGAAGTTACAGCAATTGCAAACTCAAGTTGGTTTTTTTGAATTTTTGGGATATGAATTATGCGATTTTGATGCAATACACTGAAGATTTCAAGGAAATGGGAAATAGTATTGATTCGTCCGGCACCACTACGGAAAGAGAATTTCTTCACGAATCCAACGGTGTCCTCAGAATGTTGAAGTTCGCAAAACTAACGAAGTTACAGCAATTTGAAACTCACGTAGATTTTTTTTGCGTTTTTTTGATATCAATTATGCGATTTTGAGCTTGTTTTTTGAAGAAAAAACATGGGAGTTGCGCAAAACCGATTTTTTTGCCATAATCTTCAATACTCTATACTCAACTCGAAAATTTTTTTCGCATCAAAAATTGAAAATTTTCATAAGGGGTTAGCCTTTGCTAAAAAAATGCAAAAAAAATAAAATGTGAAATTTTAAGTAATTCTGTTTATTTTACGAATCGTCTTCGAATTTCGAACTGCGGAATGCTAGAAAATATTCGAAATTCGAAAAAATGAAGGAGTTACAGCGTAGTTGGCCTTGAAAACGACTTTGAATTTTTACGCCCAAAATAAATTGGTTTTTGCTATGTTTTCCATAGCAACCTTTACAGTATCGCTTCATGTAGCACCTCTACGGAAAGGGATCTTTGTCACGAATCTAACGGTGTCTGAAAATTTGTAAAGTTTGCCAAAATAGGGAAGTTACAGCAATTGCAAACTCAAGTTGGTTTTTTTGAATTTTTGGGATATGAATTATGCGATTTTGATGCAAAACACTGAAGATTTCAAGGAAATGGGAAATAATATTGATTCGTCCGGCACCACTACGGAAAGAGAATTTCTTCACGAATCCAACGGTGTCCTCAGAATGTTGAAGTTCGCAAAACTAACGAAGTTACAGCAATTTGAAACTCACGTAGATTTTTTTTGCGTTTTTTTGATATCAATTATGCGATTTTGAGCTTGTTTTTTGAAGAAAAAACATGGGAGTTGCGCAAAACCGATTTTTTTGCCATAATCTTCAATACTCTATACTCAACTCGAAAATTTTTTTCGCATCAAAAATTGAAAATTTTCATAAGGGGTTAGCCTTTGCTAAAAAAATGCAAAAAAAATAAAATGTGAAATTTTAAGTAATTCTGTTTATTTTACGAATCGTCTTCGAATTTCGAACTGCGGAATGCTAGAAAATATTCGAAATTCGAAAAAATGAAGGAGTTACAGCGTAGTTGGCCTTGAAAACGACTTTGAATTTTTACGCCCAAAATAAATTGGTTTTTGCTATGTTTTCCATAGCAACCTTTACAGTATCGCTTCATGTAGCACCTCTACGGAAAGGGATCTTTGTCACGAATCTAACGGTGTCTGAAAATTTGTAAAGTTTGCCAAAATAGGGAAGTTACAGCAATTGCAAACTCAAGTTGGTTTTTTTGAATTTTTGGGATATGAATTATGCGATTTTGATGCAATACACTGAAGATTTCAAGGAAATGGGAAATAGTATTGATTCGTCCGGCACCACTACGGAAAGAGAATTTCTTCACGAATCCAACGGTGTCCTCAGAATGTTGAAGTTCGCAAAACTAACGAAGTTACAGCAATTTGAAACTCACGTAGATTTTTATACCCTCCACCATAAGATGGGGGGTATACTAATTTCGTCATTCTGTTTGTAACTACTCGAAATATTCGTCTGAGACCCCATAAAGTATATATATTCTTGATCGTCGTGACATTTTATGTCGATCTAGCCATGTCCGTCCGTCTGTCCGTCCGTCCGTCCGTCCGTCCGTCCGTCCGTCCGTCCGTCCGTCTGTCTGTTGAAAGCACGCTAACTTCCGAAGGAGTAAAGCTAGCCGCTTGAAATTTTGCACAAATACTTCTTATTAGTGTAGGTCGGTTGGTATTGTAAATGGGCCATATCGGTCCATGTTTTGATATAGCTGCCATATAAACCGATCTTGGGTCTTGACTTCTTGAGCCTGTAGAGTGCGCAATTCTTATCCGATTGGAACGAAATTTTGCATGACGTGTTTTGCTATGATATCCAACAACTGTGCCAAGTATGGTTCAAATCGGTCCATAACCTGATATAGCTGCCATATAAACCGATCTTGGGTCTTGACTTCTTGAGCCTCTAGCGTGCGCAATTCTTATCCGATCAGAATGAAATTTTGCACAACGTGTTTTGTTATGATATCCAACAACTGTGCCAAGTATGGTTTAAATCGGTTCATAACCTGATATAGCTGCCATATAAACCGATCTTGGGTCTTGACTTCTTGAGCCTCTAGAGTGCGCAATTCTTATCCGATTGGAATGAAATTTTGCACGACGTGTTTTCTTACTATATCCAACAACAGTGCCAAGTATGGTTGAAATCGGTCCATAACCTGATATAGCTACCATATAAACCGATCTTGGGTCTTGACTTCTTGAGCCTCTAGAGTGCGCAATTCTTATCCGATTGGAATGGAATTTCGTACGACGTGTTTTGTTATGATACCCAATAACTGTGCCAAGTATGGTACAAATCGGTCCATAACCTGATATAGCTGCCATATAAACCGATCTTGGGTCTTGACTTCTTGACGCTCTAGAGGGCACAATTCTTATCCGATTTGAATGAATTTTTGCACGAAGTGTTTCGTTATGATATCCAACAACTTTGCCAAGTATGGTTCAAATCGGTTCATAAACTGATATAGCTGTCATATAAACAGATCTGGGGATTTGATTTCTTGAGCTTCTAGAGGGCGCAATTCCTATCCGATTGGGCTGAAATTTTGCATGACGTATTTTATTTTTACTTTCAACAACTGGGTCAAATAAGGTTCAAATCGGTTCATAACCTGATATAGCTGCCATATATACCGATCTGGGATCTTGACTTCTTGACCCCTAGAGGTCGCAATTATTATCCGATATGCCTGAAATTTTGTACGATGGATCCTCTCATGACCATCAACAAACGTGTTTATTATGGTCTGAATCGGTCTATAGCCCGATACAGATCCCATATAAATCGTTCTCTCTATTTTACTTCGTGAGCCCCAATAGGCGCAATTCTTAAACGAATTGGCTGAAATTTTACACAGGCCTCCAACATATAATTTAATTGTGGTCCGAACCGGACCATATCTTGATATCGTTTTAATGGCAGAGTAACTCTTTTCTTATATCCTTTTTTGCCTAAGAAGAGATGCCGGGAAAAGAACTTGACAAATGCGATCCATGGTGGAGGGTATATAAGATTCGGCCCGGCCGAACTTAGCACGCTTTTACTTGTTTTTGCGTTTTTTTGATATCAATTATGCGATTTTGAGCTTGTTTTTTGAAGAAAAAACATGGGAGTTGCGCAAAACCGATTTTTTTGCCATAATCTTCAATACTCTATACTCAACTCGAAAATTTTTTTCGCATCAAAAATTGAAAATTTTCATAAGGGGTTAGCCTTTGCTAAAAAAATGCAAAAAAAATAAAATGTGAAATTTTAAGTAATTCTGTTTATTTTACGAATCGTCTTCGAATTTCGAACTGCGGAATGCTAGAAAATATTCGAAATTCGAAAAAATGAAGGAGTTACAGCGTAGTTGGCCTTGAAAACGACTTTGAATTTTTACGCCCAAAATAAATTGGTTTTTGCTATGTTTTCCATAGCAACCTTTACAGTATCGCTTCATGTAGCACCTCTACGGAAAGGGATCTTTGTCACGAATCTAACGGTGTCTGAAAATTTGTAAAGTTTGCCAAAATAGGGAAGTTACAGCAATTGCAAACTCAAGTTGGTTTTTTTGAATTTTTGGGATATGAATTATGCGATTTTGATGCAAGACACTGAAGATTTCAAGGAAATGGGAAATAGTATTGATTCGTCCGGCACCACTACGGAAAGAGAATTTCTTCACGAATCCAACGGTGTCCTCAGAATGTTGAAGTTCGCAAAACTAACGAAGTTACAGCAATTTGAAACTCACGTAGATTTTTATACCCTCCACCATAAGATGGGGGGTATACTAATTTCGTCATTCTGTTTGTAACTACTCGAAATATTCGTCTGAGACCCCATAAAGTATATATATTCTTGATCGTCGTGACATTTTATGTCGATCTAGCCATGTCCGCCCGTCTGTCCGTCCGTCCGTCCGTCCGTCCGTCCGTCCGTCCGTCCGTCCGTCCGTCCGTCCGTCCGTCCGTCCGTCTGTCTGTTGAAAGCACGCTAACTTCCGAAGGAGTAAAGCTAGCCGCTTGAAATTTTGCACAAATACTTCTTATTAGTGTAGGTCGGTTGGTATTGTAAATGGGCCATATCGGTCCATGTTTTGATATAGCTGCCATATAAACCGATCTTGGGTCTTGACTTCTTGAGCCTGTAGAGTGCGCAATTCTTATCCGATTGGAACGAAATTTTGCATGACGTGTTTTGCTATGATATCCAACAACTGTGCCAAGTATGGTTCAAATCGGTCCATAACCTGATATAGCTGCCATATAAACCGATCTTGGGTCTTGACTTCTTGAGCCTCTAGCGTGCGCAATTCTTATCCGATCAGAATGAAATTTTGCACAACGTGTTTTGTTATGATATCCAACAACTGTGCCAAGTATGGTTTAAATCGGTTCATAACCTGATATAGCTGCCATATAAACCGATCTTGGGTCTTGACTTCTTGAGCCTCTAGAGTGCGCAATTCTTATCCGATTGGAATGAAATTTTGCACGACGTGTTTTCTTACTATATCCAACAACAGTGCCAAGTATGGTTGAAATCGGTCCATAACCTGATATAGCTACCATATAAACCGATCTTGGGTCTTGACTTCTTGAGCCTCTAGAGTGCGCAATTCTTATCCGATTGGAATGGAATTTCGCACGACGTGTTTTGTTATGATACCCAATAACTGTGCCAAGTATGGTACAAATCGGTCCATAACCTGATATAGCTGCCATATAAACCGATCTTGGGTCTTGACTTCTTGACGCTCTAGAGGGCACAATTCTTATCCGATTTGAATGAATTTTTGCACGAAGTGTTTCGTTATGATATCCAACAACTTTGCCAAGTATGGTTCAAATCGGTTCATAAACTGATATAGCTGTCATATAAACAGATCTGGGGATTTGATTTCTTGAGCTTCTAGAGGGCGCAATTCCTATCCGATTGGGCTGAAATTTTGCATGACGTATTTTATTTTTACTTTCAACAACTGGGTCAAATAAGGTTCAAATCGGTTCATAACCTGATATAGCTGCCATATATACCGATCTGGGATCTTGACTTCTTGACCCCTAGAGGTCGCAATTATTATCCGATATGCCTGAAATTTTGTACGATGGATCCTCTCATGACCATCAACAAACGTGTTTATTATGGTCTGAATCGGTCTATAGCCCGATACAGATCCCATATAAATCGTTCTCTCTATTTTACTTCGTGAGCCCCAATAGGCGCAATTCTTAAACGAATTGGCTGAAATTTTACACAGGCCTCCAACATATAATTTAATTGTGGTCCGAACCGGACCATATCTTGATATCGTTTTAATGGCAGAGTAACTCTTTTCTTATATCCTTTTTTGCCTAAGAAGAGATGCCGGGAAAAGAACTTGACAAATGCGATCCATGGTGGAGGGTATATAAGATTCGGCCCGGCCGAACTTAGCACGCTTTTACTTGTTTTTGCGTTTTTTTTGATATCAATTATGCGATTTTGAGCTTGTTTTTTGAAGAAAAAACATGGGAGTTGCGCAAAACCGATTTTTTTGCCATAATCTTCAATACTCTATACTCAACTCGAAAATTTTTTTCGCATCAAAAATTGAAAATTTTCATAAGGGGTTAGCCTTTGCTAAAAAAATGCAAAAAAAATAAAATGTGAAATTTTAAGTAATTCTGTTTATTTTACGAATCGTCTTCGAATTTCGAACTGCGGAATGCTAGAAAATATTCGAAATTCGAAAAAATGAAGGAGTTACAGCGTAGTTGGCCTTGAAAACGACTTTGAATTTTTACGCCCAAAATAAATTGGTTTTTGCTATGTTTTCCATAGCAACCTTTACAGTATCGCTTCATGTAGCACCTCTACGGAAAGGGATCTTTGTCACGAATCTAACGGTGTCTGAAAATTTGTAAAGTTTGCCAAAATAGGGAAGTTACAGCAATTGCAAACTCAAGTTGGTTTTTTTGAATTTTTGGGATATGAATTATGCGATTTTGATGCAATACACTGAAGATTTCAAGGAAATGGGAAATAATATTGATTCGTCCGGCACCACTACGGAAAGAGAATTTCTTCACGAATCCAACGGTGTCCTCAGAATGTTGAAGTTCGCAAAACTAACGAAGTTACAGCAATTTGAAACTCACGTAGATTTTTTTTGCGTTTTTTTGATATCAATTATGCGATTTTGAGCTTGTTTTTTGAAGAAAAAACATGGGAGTTGCGCAAAACCGCAAAACTAACGAAGTTACAGCAATTTGAAACTCACGTAGATTTTTTTTGCGTTTTTTTGATATCAATTATGCGATTTTGAGCTTGTTTTTTGAAGAAAAAACATGGGAGTTGCGCAAAACCGATTTTTTTGCCATAATCTTCAATACTCTATACTCAACTCGAAAATTTTTTTCGCATCAAAAATTGAAAATTTTCATAAGGGGTTAGCCTTTGCTAAAAAAATGCAAAAAAAATAAAATGTGAAATTTTAAGTAATTCTGTTTATTTTACGAATCGTCTTCGAATTTCGAACTGCGGAATGCTAGAAAATATTCGAAATTCGAAAAAATGAAGGAGTTACAGCGTAGTTGGCCTTGAAAACGACTTTGAATTTTTACGCCCAAAATAAATTGGTTTTTGCTATGTTTTCCATAGCAACCTTTACAGTATCGCTTCATGTAGCACCTCTACGGAAAGGGATCTTTGTCACGAATCTAACGGTGTCTGAAAATTTGTAAAGTTTGCCAAAATAGGGAAGTTACAGCAATTGCAAACTCAAGTTGGTTTTTTTGAATTTTTGGGATATGAATTATGCGATTTTGATGCAATACACTGAAGATTTCAAGGAAATGGGAAATAATATTGATTCGTCCGGCACCACTACGGAAAGAGAATTTCTTCACGAATCCAACGGTGTCCTCAGAATGTTGAAGTTCGCAAAACTAACGAAGTTACAGCAATTTGAAACTCACGTAGATTTTTTTTGCGTTTTTTTGATATCAATTATGCGATTTTGAGCTTGTTTTTTGAAGAAAAAACATGGGAGTTGCGCAAAACCGATTTTTTTGCCATAATCTTCAATACTCTATACTCAACTCGAAAATTTTTTTCGCATCAAAAATTGAAAATTTTCATAAGGGGTTAGCCTTTGCTAAAAAAATGCAAAAAAAATAAAATGTGAAATTTTAAGTAATTCTGTTTATTTTACGAATCGTCTTCGAATTTCGAACTGCGGAATGCTAGAAAATATTCGAAATTCGAAAAAATGAAGGAGTTACAGCGTAGTTGGCCTTGAAAACGACTTTGAATTTTTACGCCCAAAATAAATTGGTTTTTGCTATGTTTTCCATAGCAACCTTTACAGTATCGCTTCATGTAGCACCTCTACGGAAAGGGATCTTTGTCACGAATCTAACGGTGTCTGAAAATTTTTAAAGTTTGCCAAAATAGGGAAGTTACAGCAATTGCAAACTCAAGTTGGTTTTTTTGAATTTTTGGGATATGAATTATGCGATTTTGATGCAATACACTGAAGATTTCAAGGAAATGGGAAATAGTATTGATTCGTCCGGCACCACTACGGAAAGAGAATTTCTTCACGAATCCAACGGTGTCCTCAGAATGTTGAAGTTCGCAAAACTAACGAAGTTACAGCAATTTGAAACTCACGTAGATTTTTATACCCTCCACCATAAGATGGGGGGTATACTAATTTCGTCATTCTGTTTGTAACTACTCGAAATATTCGTCTGAGACCCCATAAAGTATATATATTCTTGATCGTCGTGACATTTTATGTCGATCTAGCCATGTCCGTCCGTCTGTCCGTCCGTCCGTCCGTCCGTCCGTCCGTCCGTCCGTCCGTCCGTCCGTCCGTCCGTCCGTCCGTCCGTCCGTCCGTCCGTCTGTCTGTTGAAAGCACGCTAACTTCCGAAGGAGTAAAGCTAGCCGCTTGAAATTTTGCACAAATACTTCTTATTAGTGTAGGTCGGTTGGTATTGTAAATGGGCCATATCGGTCCATGTTTTGATATAGCTGCCATATAAACCGATCTTGGGTCTTGACTTCTTGAGCCTGTAGAGTGCGCAATTCTTATCCGATTGGAACGAAATTTTGCATGACGTGTTTTGCTATGATATCCAACAACTGTGCCAAGTATGGTTCAAATCGGTCCATAACCTGATATAGCTGCCATATAAACCGATCTTGGGTCTTGACTTCTTGAGCCTCTAGCGTGCGCAATTCTTATCCGATCAGAATGAAATTTTGCACAACGTGTTTTGTTATGATATCCAACAACTGTGCCAAGTATGGTTTAAATCGGTTCATAACCTGATATAGCTGCCATATAAACCGATCTTGGGTCTTGACTTCTTGAGCCTCTAGAGTGCGCAATTCTTATCCGATTGGAATGAAATTTTGCACGACGTGTTTTCTTACTATATCCAACAACAGTGCCAAGTATGGTTGAAATCGGTCCATAACCTGATATAGCTACCATATAAACCGATCTTGGGTCTTGACTTCTTGAGCCTCTAGAGTGCGCAATTCTTATCCGATTGGAATGGAATTTCGCACGACGTGTTTTGTTATGATACCCAATAACTGTGCCAAGTATGGTACAAATCGGTCCATAACCTGATATAGCTGCCATATAAACCGATCTTGGGTCTTGACTTCTTGACGCTCTAGAGGGCACAATTCTTATCCGATTTGAATGAATTTTTGCACGAAGTGTTTCGTTATGATATCCAACAACTTTGCCAAGTATGGTTCAAATCGGTTCATAAACTGATATAGCTGTCATATAAACAGATCTGGGGATTTGATTTCTTGAGCTTCTAGAGGGCGCAATTCCTATCCGATTGGGCTGAAATTTTGCATGACGTATTTTATTTTTACTTTCAACAACTGGGTCAAATAAGGTTCAAATCGGTTCATAACCTGATATAGCTGCCATATATACCGATCTGGGATCTTGACTTCTTGACCCCTAGAGGTCGCAATTATTATCCGATATGCCTGAAATTTTGTACGATGGATCCTCTCATGACCATCAACAAACGTGTTTATTATGGTCTGAATCGGTCTATAGCCCGATACAGATCCCATATAAATCGTTCTCTCTATTTTACTTCGTGAGCCCCAATAGGCGCAATTCTTAAACGAATTGGCTGAAATTTTACACAGGCCTCCAACATATAATTTAATTGTGGTCCGAACCGGACCATATCTTGATATCGTTTTAATGGCAGAGTAACTCTTTTCTTATATCCTTTTTTGCCTAAGAAGAGATGCCGGGAAAAGAACTTGACAAATGCGATCCATGGTGGAGGGTATATAAGATTCGGCCCGGCCGAACTTAGCACGCTTTTACTTGTTTTGATATCAATTATGCGATTTTGAGCTTGTTTTTTGAAGAAAAAACATGGGAGTTGCGCAAAACCGATTTTTTTGCCATAATCTTCAATACTCTATACTCAACTCGAAAATTTTTTTCGCATCAAAAATTGAAAATTTTCATAAGGGGTTAGCCTTTGCTAAAAAAATGCAAAAAAAATAAAATGTGAAATTTTAAGTAATTCTGTTTATTTTACGAATCGTCTTCGAATTTCGAACTGCGGAATGCTAGAAAATATTCGAAATTCGAAAAAATGAAGGAGTTACAGCGTAGTTGGCCTTGAAAACGACTTTGAATTTTTACGCCCAAAATAAATTGGTTTTTGCTATGTTTTCCATAGCAACCTTTACAGTATCGCTTCATGTAGCACCTCTACGGAAAGGGATCTTTGTCACGAATCTAACGGTGTCTGAAAATTTGTAAAGTTTGCCAAAATAGGGAAGTTACAGCAATTGCAAACTCAAGTTGGTTTTTTTGAATTTTTGGGATATGAATTATGCGATTTTGATGCAATACACTGAAGATTTCAAGGAAATGGGAAATAATATTGATTCGTCCGGCACCACTACGGAAAGAGAATTTCTTCACGAATCCAACGGTGTCCTCAGAATGTTGAAGTTCGCAAAACTAACGAAGTTACAGCAATTTGAAACTCACGTAGATTTTTTTTGCGTTTTTTTGATATCAATTATGCGATTTTGAGCTTGTTTTTTGAAGAAAAAACATGGGAGTTGCGCAAAACCGATTTTTTTGCCATAATCTTCAATACTCTATACTCAACTCGAAAATTTTTTTCGCATCAAAAATTGAAAATTTTCATAAGGGGTTAGCCTTTGCTAAAAAAATGCAAAAAAAATAAAATGTGAAATTTTAAGTAATTCTGTTTATTTTACGAATCGTCTTCGAATTTCGAACTGCGGAATGCTAGAAAATATTCGAAATTCGAAAAAATGAAGGAGTTACAGCGTAGTTGGCCTTGAAAACGACTTTGAATTTTTACGCCCAAAATAAATTGGTTTTTGCTATGTTTTCCATAGCAACCTTTACAGTATCGCTTCATGTAGCACCTCTACGGAAAGGGATCTTTGTCACGAATCTAACGGTGTCTGAAAATTTGTAAAGTTTGCCAAAATAGGGAAGTTACAGCAATTGCAAACTCAAGTTGGTTTTTTTGAATTTTTGGGATATGAATTATGCGATTTTGATGCAATACACTGAAGATTTCAAGGAAATGGGAAATAATATTGATTCGTCCGGCACCACTACGGAAAGAGAATTTCTTCACGAATCCAACGGTGTCCTCAGAATGTTGAAGTTCGCAAAACTAACGAAGTTACAGCAATTTGAAACTCACGTAGATTTTTTTTTGCGTTTTTTTGATATCAATTATGCGATTTTGAGCTTGTTTTTTGAAGAAAAAACATGGGAGTTGCGCAAAACCGATTTTTTTGCCATAATCTTCAATACTCTATACTCAACTCGAAAATTTTTTTCGCATCAAAAATTGAAAATTTTCATAAGGGGTTAGCCTTTGCTAAAAAAATGCAAAAAAAATAAAATGTGAAATTTTAAGTAATTCTGTTTATTTTACGAATCGTCTTCGAATTTCGAACTGCGGAATGCTAGAAAATATTCGAAATTCGAAAAAATGAAGGAGTTACAGCGTAGTTGGCCTTGAAAACGACTTTGAATTTTTACGCCCAAAATAAATTGGTTTTTGCTATGTTTTCCATAGCAACCTTTACAGTATCGCTTCATGTAGCACCTCTACGGAAAGGGATCTTTGTCACGAATCTAACGGTGTCTGAAAATTTGTAAAGTTTGCCAAAATAGGGAAGTTACAGCAATTGCAAACTCAAGTTGGTTTTTTTGAATTTTTGGGATATGAATTATGCGATTTTGATGCAATACACTGAAGATTTCAAGGAAATGGGAAATAATATTGATTCGTCCGGCACCACTACGGAAAGAGAATTTCTTCACGAATCCAACGGTGTCCTCAGAATGTTGAAGTTCGCAAAACTAACGAAGTTACAGCAATTTGAAACTCACGTAGATTTTTTTTGCGTTTTTTTGATATCAATTATGCGATTTTGAGCTTGTTTTTTGAAGAAAAAACATGGGAGTTGCGCAAAACCGATTTTTTTGCCATAATCTTCAATACTCTATACTCAACTCGAAAATTTTTTTCGCATCAAAAATTGAAAATTTTCATAAGGAAATTTTAAGTAATTCTGTTTATTTTACGAATCGTCTTCGAATTTCGAACTGCGGAATGCTAGAAAATATTCGAAATTCGAAAAAATGAAGGAGTTACAGCGTAGTTGGCCTTGAAAACGACTTTGAATTTTTACGCCCAAAATAAATTGGTTTTTGCTATGTTTTCCATAGCAACCTTTACAGTATCGCTTCATGTAGCACCTCTACGGAAAGGGATCTTTGTCACGAATCTAACGGTGTCTGAAAATTTGTAAAGTTTGCCAAAATAGGGAAGTTACAGCAATTGCAAACTCAAGTTGGTTTTTTTGAATTTTTGGGATATGAATTATGCGATTTTGATGCAATACACTGAAGATTTCAAGGAAATGGGAAATAATATTGATTCGTCCGGCACCACTACGGAAAGAGAATTTCTTCACGAATCCAACGGTGTCCTCAGAATGTTGAAGTTCGCAAAACTAACGAAGTTACAGCAATTTGAAACTCACGTAGATTTTTTTTTGCGTTTTTTTGATATCAATTATGCGATTTTGAGCTTGTTTTTTGAAGAAAAAACATGGGAGTTGCGCAAAACCGATTTTTTTGCCATAATCTTCAATACTCTATACTCAACTCGAAAATTTTTTTCGCATCAAAAATTGAAAATTTTCATAAGGGGTTAGCCTTTGCTAAAAAAATGCAAAAAAAATAAAATGTGAAATTTTAAGTAATTCTGTTTATTTTACGAATCGTCTTCGAATTTCGAACTGCGGAATGCTAGAAAATATTCGAAATTCGAAAAAATGAAGGAGTTACAGCGTAGTTGGCCTTGAAAACGACTTTGAATTTTTACGCCCAAAATAAATTGGTTTTTGCTATGTTTTCCATAGCAACCTTTACAGTATCGCTTCATGTAGCACCTCTACGGAAAGGGATCTTTGTCACGAATCTAACGGTGTCTGAAAATTTGTAAAGTTTGCCAAAATAGGGAAGTTACAGCAATTGCAAACTCAAGTTGGTTTTTTTGAATTTTTGGGATATGAATTATGCGATTTTGATGCAATACACTGAAGATTTCAAGGAAATGGGAAATAATATTGATTCGTCCGGCACCACTACGGAAAGAGAATTTCTTCACGAATCCAACGGTGTCCTCAGAATGTTGAAGTTCGCAAAACTAACGAAGTTACAGCAATTTGAAACTCACGTAGATTTTTTTTGCGTTTTTTTGATATCAATTATGCGATTTTGAGCTTGTTTTTTGAAGAAAAAACATGGGAGTTGCGCAAAACCGATTTTTTTGCCATAATCTTCAATACTCTATACTCAACTCGAAAATTTTTTTCGCATCAAAAATTGAAAATTTTCATAAGGGGTTAGCCTTTGCTAAAAAAATGCAAAAAAAATAAAATGTGAAATTTTAAGTAATTCTGTTTATTTTACGAATCGTCTTCGAATTTCGAACTGCGGAATGCTAGAAAATATTCGAAATTCGAAAAAATGAAGGAGTTACAGCGTAGTTGGCCTTGAAAACGACTTTGAATTTTTACGCCCAAAATAAATTGGTTTTTGCTATGTTTTCCATAGCAACCTTTACAGTATCGCTTCATGTAGCACCTCTACGGAAAGGGATCTTTGTCACGAATCTAACGGTGTCTGAAAATTTGTAAAGTTTGCCAAAATAGGGAAGTTACAGCAATTGCAAACTCAAGTTGGTTTTTTTGAATTTTTGGGATATGAATTATGCGATTTTGATGCAATACACTGAAGATTTCAAGGAAATGGGAAATAGTATTGATTCGTCCGGCACCACTACGGAAAGAGAATTTCTTCACGAATCCAACGGTGTCCTCAGAATGTTGAAGTTCGCAAAACTAACGAAGTTACAGCAATTTGAAACTCACGTAGATTTTTTTTGCGTTTTTTTGATATCAATTATGCGATTTTGAGCTTGTTTTTTGAAGAAAAAACATGGGAGTTGCGCAAAACCGATTTTTTGCCATAATCTTCAATACTCTATACTCAACTCGAAAATTTTTTTCGCATCAAAAATTGAAAATTTTCATAAGGGGTTAGCCTTTGCTAAAAAAATGCAAAAAAAATAAAATGTGAAATTTTAAGTAATTCTGTTTATTTTACGAATCGTCTTCGAATTTCGAACTGCGGAATGCTAGAAAATATTCGAAATTCGAAAAAATGAAGGAGTTACAGCGTAGTTGGCCTTGAAAACGACTTTGAATTTTTACGCCCAAAATAAATTGGTTTTTGCTATGTTTTCCATAGCAACCTTTACAGTATCGCTTCATGTAGCACCTCTACGGAAAGGGATCTTTGTCACGAATCTAACGGTGTCTGAAAATTTGTAAAGTTTGCCAAAATAGGGAAGTTACAGCAATTGCAAACTCAAGTTGGTTTTTTTGAATTTTTGGGATATGAATTATGCGATTTTGATGCAATACACTGAAGATTTCAAGGAAATGGGAAATAATATTGATTCGTCCGGCACCACTACGGAAAGAGAATTTCTTCACGAATCCAACGGTGTCCTCAGAATGTTGAAGTTCGCAAAACTAACGAAGTTACAGCAATTTGAAACTCACGTAGATTTTTTTTGCGTTTTTTTGATATCAATTATGCGATTTTGAGCTTGTTTTTTGAAGAAAAAACATGGGAGTTGCGCAAAACCGATTTTTTTGCCATAATCTTCAATACTCTATACTCAACTCGAAAATTTTTTTCGCATCAAAAATTGAAAATTTTCATAAGGGGTTAGCCTTTGCTAAAAAAATGCAAAAAAAATAAAATGTGAAATTTTAAGTAATTCTGTTTATTTTACGAATCGTCTTCGAATTTCGAACTGCGGAATGCTAGAAAATATTCGAAATTCGAAAAAATGAAGGAGTTACAGCGTAGTTGGCCTTGAAAACGACTTTGAATTTTTACGCCCAAAATAAATTGGTTTTTGCTATGTTTTCCATAGCAACCTTTACAGTATCGCTTCATGTAGCACCTCTACGGAAAGGGATCTTTGTCACGAATCTAACGGTGTCTGAAAATTTGTAAAGTTTGCCAAAATAGGGAAGTTACAGCAATTGCAAACTCAAGTTGGTTTTTTTGAATTTTTGGGATATGAATTATGCGATTTTGATGCAATACACTGAAGATTTCAAGGAAATGGGAAATAGTATTGATTCGTCCGGCACCACTACGGAAAGAGAATTTCTTCACGAATCCAACGGTGTCCTCAGAATGTTGAAGTTCGCAAAACTAACGAAGTTACAGCAATTTGAAACTCACGTAGATTTTTTTTGCGTTTTTTTGATATCAATTATGCGATTTTGAGCTTGTTTTTTGAAGAAAAAACATGGGAGTTGCGCAAAACCGATTTTTTTGCCATAATCTTCAATACTCTATACTCAACTCGAAAATTTTTTTCGCATCAAAAATTGAAAATTTTCATAAGGGGTTAGCCTTTGCTAAAAAAATGCAAAAAAAATAAAATGTGAAATTTTAAGTAATTCTGTTTATTTTACGAATCGTCCTCGAATTTCGAACTGCGGAATGCTAGAAAATATTCGAAATTCGAAAAAATGAAGGAGTTACAGCGTAGTTGGCCTTGAAAACGACTTTGAA
Organism: Stomoxys calcitrans; assembly: GCF_963082655.1. Taxonomy (NCBI): domain Eukaryota; kingdom Metazoa; phylum Arthropoda; class Insecta; order Diptera; family Muscidae; genus Stomoxys; species Stomoxys calcitrans. Next base: position 116,005 of record NW_026739148.1, on the reverse strand, counting down.
TTTTTACGCCCAAAATAAATTGGTTTTTGCTATGTTTTCCATAGCAACCTTTACAGTATCGCTTCATGTAGCACCTCTACGGAAAGGGATCTTTGTCACGAATCTAACGGTGTCTGAAAATTTGTAAAGTTTGCCAAAATAGGGAAGTTACAGCAATTGCAAACTCAAGTTGGTTTTTTTGAATTTTTGGGATATGAATTATGCGATTTTGATGCAATACACTGAAGATTTCAAGGAAATGGGAAATAATATTGATTCGTCCGGCACCACTACGGAAAGAGAATTTCTTCACGAATCCAACGGTGTCCTCAGAATGTTGAAGTTCGCAAAACTAACGAAGTTACAGCAATTTGAAACTCACGTAGATTTTTTTTGCGTTTTTTTGATATCAATTATGCGATTTTGAGCTTGTTTTTTGAAGAAAAAACATGGGAGTTGCGCAAAACCGATTTTTTTGCCATAATCTTCAATACTCTATACTCAACTCGAAAATTTTTTTCGCATCAAAAATTGAAAATTTTCATAAGGGGTTAGCCTTTGCTAAAAAAATGCAAAAAAAATAAAATGTGAAATTTTAAGTAATTCTGTTTATTTTACGAATCGTCTTCGAATTTCGAACTGCGGAATGCTAGAAAATATTCGAAATTCGAAAAAATGAAGGAGTTACAGCGTAGTTGGCCTTGAAAACGACTTTGAATTTTTACGCCCAAAATAAATTGGTTTTTGCTATGTTTTCCATAGCAACCTTTACAGTATCGCTTCATGTAGCACCTCTACGGAAAGGGATCTTTGTCACGAATCTAACGGTGTCTGAAAATTTGTAAAGTTTGCCAAAATAGGGAAGTTACAGCAATTGCAAACTCAAGTTGGTTTTTTTGAATTTTTGGGATATGAATTATGCGATTTTGATGCAATACACTGAAGATTTCAAGGAAATGGGAAATAATATTGATTCGTCCGGCACCACTACGGAAAGAGAATTTCTTCACGAATCCAACGGTGTCCTCAGAATGTTGAAGTTCGCAAAACTAACGAAGTTACAGCAATTTGAAACTCACGTAGATTTTTTTTGCGTTTTTTTGATATCAATTATGCGATTTTGAGCTTGTTTTTTGAAGAAAAAACATGGGAGTTGCGCAAAACTGATTTTTTTGCCATAATCTTCAATACTCTATACTCAACTCGAAAATTTTTTTCGCATCAAAAATTGAAAATTTTCATAAGGGGTTAGCCTTTGCTAAAAAAATGCAAAAAAAATAAAATGTGAAATTTTAAGTAATTCTGTTTATTTTACGAATCGTCTTCGAATTTCGAACTGCGGAATGCTAGAAAATATTCGAAATTCGAAAAAATGAAGGAGTTACAGCGTAGTTGGCCTTGAAAACGACTTTGAATTTTTACGCCCAAAATAAATTGGTTTTTGCTATGTTTTCCATAGCAACCTTTACAGTATCGCTTCATGTAGCACCTCTACGGAAAGGGATCTTTGTCACGAATCTAACGGTGTCTGAAAATTTGTAAAGTTTGCCAAAATAGGGAAGTTACAGCAATTGCAAACTCAAGTTGGTTTTTTTGAATTTTTGGGATATGAATTATGCGATTTTGATGCAATACACTGAAGATTTCAAGGAAATGGGAAATAATATTGATTCGTCCGGCACCACTACGGAAAGAGAATTTCTTCACGAATCCAACGGTGTCCTCAGAATGTTGAAGTTCGCAAAACTAACGAAGTTACAGCAATTTGAAACTCACGTAGATTTTTTTTGCGTTTTTTTGATATCAATTATGCGATTTTGAGCTTGTTTTTTGAAGAAAAAACATGGGAGTTGCGCAAAACTGATTTTTTTGCCATAATCTTCAATACTCTATACTCAACTCGAAAATTTTTTTCGCATCAAAAATTGAAAATTTTCATAAGGGGTTAGCCTTTGCTAAAAAAATGCAAAAAAAATAAAATGTGAAATTTTAAGTAATTCTGTTTATTTTACGAATCGTCTTCGAATTTCGAACTGCGGAATGCTAGAAAATATTCGAAATTCGAAAAAATGAAGGAGTTACAGCGTAGTTGGCCTTGAAAACGACTTTGAATTTTTACGCCCAAAATAAATTGGTTTTTGCTATGTTTTCCATAGCAACCTTTACAGTATCGCTTCATGTAGCACCTCTACGGAAAGGGATCTTTGTCACGAATCTAACGGTGTCTGAAAATTTGTAAAGTTTGCCAAAATAGGGAAGTTACAGCAATTGCAAACTCAAGTTGGTTTTTTTGAATTTTTGGGATATGAATTATGCGATTTTGATGCAATACACTGAAGATTTCAAGGAAATGGGAAATAATATTGATTCGTCCGGCACCACTACGGAAAGAGAATTTCTTCACGAATCCAACGGTGTCCTCAGAATGTTGAAGTTCGCAAAACTAACGAAGTTACAGCAATTTGAAACTCACGTAGATTTTTTTTGCGTTTTTTTGATATCAATTATGCGATTTTGAGCTTGTTTTTTGAAGAAAAAACATGGGAGTTGCGCAAAACTGATTTTTTTGCCATAATCTTCAATACTCTATACTCAACTCGAAAATTTTTTTCGCATCAAAAATTGAAAATTTTCATAAGGGGTTAGCCTTTGCTAAAAAAATGCAAAAAAAATAAAATGTGAAATTTTAAGTAATTCTGTTTATTTTACGAATCGTCTTCGAATTTCGAACTGCGGAATGCTAGAAAATATTCGAAATTCGAAAAAATGAAGGAGTTACAGCGTAGTTGGCCTTGAAAACGACTTTGAATTTTTACGCCCAAAATAAATTGGTTTTTGCTATGTTTTCCATAGCAACCTTTACAGTATCGCTTCATGTAGCACCTCTACGGAAAGGGATCTTTGTCACGAATCTAACGGTGTCTGAAAATTTGTAAAGTTTGCCAAAATAGGGAAGTTACAGCAATTGCAAACTCAAGTTGGTTTTTTTGAATTTTTGGGATATGAATTATGCGATTTTGATGCAATACACTGAAGATTTCAAGGAAATGGGAAATAATATTGATTCGTCCGGCACCACTACGGAAAGAGAATTTCTTCACGAATCCAACGGTGTCCTCAGAATGTTGAAGTTCGCAAAACTAACGAAGTTACAGCAATTTGAAACTCACGTAGATTTTTTTTGCGTTTTTTTGATATCAATTATGCGATTTTGAGCTTGTTTTTTGAAGAAAAAACATGGGAGTTGCGCAAAACCGATTTTTTTGCCATAATCTTCAATACTCTATACTCAACTCGAAAATTTTTTTCGCATCAAAAATTGAAAATTTTCATAAGGGGTTAGCCTTTGCTAAAAAAATGCAAAAAAAATAAAATGTGAAATTTTAAGTAATTCTGTTTATTTTACGAATCGTCTTCGAATTTCGAACTGCGGAATGCTAGAAAATATTCGAAATTCGAAAAAATGAAGGAGTTACAGCGTAGTTGGCCTTGAAAACGACTTTGAATTTTTACGCCCAAAATAAATTGGTTTTTGCTATGTTTTCCATAGCAACCTTTACAGTATCGCTTCATGTAGCACCTCTACGGAAAGGGATCTTTGTCACGAATCTAACGGTGTCTGAAAATTTGTAAAGTTTGCCAAAATAGGGAAGTTACAGCAATTGCAAACTCAAGTTGGTTTTTTTGAATTTTTGGGATATGAATTATGCGATTTTGATGCAATACACTGAAGATTTCAAGGAAATGGGAAATAGTATTGATTCGTCCGGCACCACTACGGAAAGAGAATTTCTTCACGAATCCAACGGTGTCCTCAGAATGTTGAAGTTCGCAAAACTAACGAAGTTACAGCAATTTGAAACTCACGTAGATTTTTTTTGCGTTTTTTTGATATCAATTATGCGATTTTGAGCTTGTTTTTTGAAGAAAAAACATGGGAGTTGCGCAAAACCGATTTTTTTGCCATAATCTTCAATACTCTATACTCAACTCGAAAATTTTTTTCGCATCAAAAATTGAAAATTTTCATAAGGGGTTAGCCTTTGCTAAAAAAATGCAAAAAAAATAAAATGTGAAATTTTAAGTAATTCTGTTTATTTTACGAATCGTCTTCGAATTTCGAACTGCGGAATGCTAGAAAATATTCGAAATTCGAAAAAATGAAGGAGTTACAGCGTAGTTGGCCTTGAAAACGACTTTGAATTTTTACGCCCAAAATAAATTGGTTTTTGCTATGTTTTCCATAGCAACCTTTACAGTATCGCTTCATGTAGCACCTCTACGGAAAGGGATCTTTGTCACGAATCTAACGGTGTCTGAAAATTTGTAAAGTTTGCCAAAATAGGGAAGTTACAGCAATTGCAAACTCAAGTTGGTTTTTTTGAATTTTTGGGATATGAATTATGCGATTTTGATGCAATACACTGAAGATTTCAAGGAAATGGGAAATAATATTGATTCGTCCGGCACCACTACGGAAAGAGAATTTCTTCACGAATCCAACGGTGTCCTCAGAATGTTGAAGTTCGCAAAACTAACGAAGTTACAGCAATTTGAAACTCACGTAGATTTTTTTTGCGTTTTTTTGATATCAATTATGCGATTTTGAGCTTGTTTTTTGAAGAAAAAACATGGGAGTTGCGCAAAACCGATTTTTTTGCCATAATCTTCAATACTCTATACTCAACTCGAAAATTTTTTTCGCATCAAAAATTGAAAATTTTCATAAGGGGTTAGCCTTTGCTAAAAAAATGCAAAAAAAATAAAATGTGAAATTTTAAGTAATTCTGTTTATTTTACGAATCGTCTTCGAATTTCGAACTGCGGAATGCTAGAAAATATTCGAAATTCGAAAAAATGAAGGAGTTACAGCGTAGTTGGCCTTGAAAACGACTTTGAATTTTTACGCCCAAAATAAATTGGTTTTTGCTATGTTTTCCATAGCAACCTTTACAGTATCGCTTCATGTAGCACCTCTACGGAAAGGGATCTTTGTCACGAATCTAACGGTGTCTGAAAATTTGTAAAGTTTGCCAAAATAGGGAAGTTACAGCAATTGCAAACTCAAGTTGGTTTTTTTGAATTTTTGGGATATGAATTATGCGATTTTGATGCAATACACTGAAGATTTCAAGGAAATGGGAAATAATATTGATTCGTCCGGCACCACTACGGAAAGAGAATTTCTTCACGAATCCAACGGTGTCCTCAGAATGTTGAAGTTCGCAAAACTAACGAAGTTACAGCAATTTGAAACTCACGTAGATTTTTTTTGCGTTTTTTTGATATCAATTATGCGATTTTGAGCTTGTTTTTTGAAGAAAAAACATGGGAGTTGCGCAAAACTGATTTTTTTGCCATAATCTTCAATACTCTATACTCAACTCGAAAATTTTTTTCGCATCAAAAATTGAAAATTTTCATAAGGGGTTAGCCTTTGCTAAAAAAATGCAAAAAAAATAAAATGTGAAATTTTAAGTAATTCTGTTTATTTTACGAATCGTCTTCGAATTTCGAACTGCGGAATGCTAGAAAATATTCGAAATTCGAAAAAATGAAGGAGTTACAGCGTAGTTGGCCTTGAAAACGACTTTGAATTTTTACGCCCAAAATAAATTGGTTTTTGCTATGTTTTCCATAGCAACCTTTACAGTATCGCTTCATGTAGCACCTCTACGGAAAGGGATCTTTGTCACGAATCTAACGGTGTCTGAAAATTTGTAAAGTTTGCCAAAATAGGGAAGTTACAGCAATTGCAAACTCAAGTTGGTTTTTTTGAATTTTTGGGATATGAATTATGCGATTTTGATGCAATACACTGAAGATTTCAAGGAAATGGGAAATAATATTGATTCGTCCGGCACCACTACGGAAAGAGAATTTCTTCACGAATCCAACGGTGTCCTCAGAATGTTGAAGTTCGCAAAACTAACGAAGTTACAGCAATTTGAAACTCACGTAGATTTTTTTTGCGTTTTTTTGATATCAATTATGCGATTTTGAGCTTGTTTTTTGAAGAAAAAACATGGGAGTTGCGCAAAACTGATTTTTTTGCCATAATCTTCAATACTCTATACTCAACTCGAAAATTTTTTTCGCATCAAAAATTGAAAATTTTCATAAGGGGTTAGCCTTTGCTAAAAAAATGCAAAAAAAATAAAATGTGAAATTTTAAGTAATTCTGTTTATTTTACGAATCGTCTTCGAATTTCGAACTGCGGAATGCTAGAAAATATTCGAAATTCGAAAAAATGAAGGAGTTACAGCGTAGTTGGCCTTGAAAACGACTTTGAATTTTTACGCCCAAAATAAATTGGTTTTTGCTATGTTTTCCATAGCAACCTTTACAGTATCGCTTCATGTAGCACCTCTACGGAAAGGGATCTTTGTCACGAATCTAACGGTGTCTGAAAATTTGTAAAGTTTGCCAAAATAGGGAAGTTACAGCAATTGCAAACTCAAGTTGGTTTTTTTGAATTTTTGGGATATGAATTATGCGATTTTGATGCAATACACTGAAGATTTCAAGGAAATGGGAAATAATATTGATTCGTCCGGCACCACTACGGAAAGAGAATTTCTTCACGAATCCAACGGTGTCCTCAGAATGTTGAAGTTCGCAAAACTAACGAAGTTACAGCAATTTGAAACTCACGTAGATTTTTTTTGCGTTTTTTTGATATCAATTATGCGATTTTGAGCTTGTTTTTTGAAGAAAAAACATGGGAGTTGCGCAAAACCGATTTTTTTGCCATAATCTTCAATACTCTATACTCAACTCGAAAATTTTTTTCGCATCAAAAATTGAAAATTTTCATAAGGGGTTAGCCTTTGCTAAAAAATGCAAAAAAAATAAAATGTGAAATTTTAAGTAATTCTGTTTATTTTACGAATCGTCTTCGAATTTCGAACTGCGGAATGCTAGAAAATATTCGAAATTCGAAAAAATGAAGGAGTTACAGCGTAGTTGGCCTTGAAAACGACTTTGAATTTTTACGCCCAAAATAAATTGGTTTTTGCTATGTTTTCCATAGCAACCTTTACAGTATCGCTTCATGTAGCACCTCTACGGAAAGGGATCTTTGTCACGAATCTAACGGTGTCTGAAAATTTGTAAAGTTTGCCAAAATAGGGAAGTTACAGCAATTGCAAACTCAAGTTGGTTTTTTTGAATTTTTGGGATATGAATTATGCGATTTTGATGCAATACACTGAAGATTTCAAGGAAATGGGAAATAGTATTGATTCGTCCGGCACCACTACGGAAAGAGAATTTCTTCACGAATCCAACGGTGTCCTCAGAATGTTGAAGTTCGCAAAACTAACGAAGTTACAGCAATTTGAAACTCACGTAGATTTTTTTTGCGTTTTTTTGATATCAATTATGCGATTTTGAGCTTGTTTTTTGAAGAAAAAACATGGGAGTTGCGCAAAACCGATTTTTTTGCCATAATCTTCAATACTCTATACTCAACTCGAAAATTTTTTTCGCATCAAAAATTGAAAATTTTCATAAGGGGTTAGCCTTTGCTAAAAAAATGCAAAAAAAATAAAATGTGAAATTTTAAGTAATTCTGTTTATTTTACGAATCGTCTTCGAATTTCGAACTGCGGAATGCTAGAAAATATTCGAAATTCGAAAAAATGAAGGAGTTACAGCGTAGTTGGCCTTGAAAACGACTTTGAATTTTTACGCCCAAAATAAATTGGTTTTTGCTATGTTTTCCATAGCAACCTTTACAGTATCGCTTCATGTAGCACCTCTACGGAAAGGGATCTTTGTCACGAATCTAACGGTGTCTGAAAATTTGTAAAGTTTGCCAAAATAGGGAAGTTACAGCAATTGCAAACTCAAGTTGGTTTTTTTGAATTTTTGGGATATGAATTATGCGATTTTGATGCAATACACTGAAGATTTCAAGGAAATGGGAAATAATATTGATTCGTCCGGCACCACTACGGAAAGAGAATTTCTTCACGAATCCAACGGTGTCCTCAGAATGTTGAAGTTCGCAAAACTAACGAAGTTACAGCAATTTGAAACTCACGTAGATTTTTTTTGCGTTTTTTTGATATCAATTATGCGATTTTGAGCTTGTTTTTTGAAGAAAAAACATGGGAGTTGCGCAAAACCGATTTTTTTGCCATAATCTTCAATACTCTATACTCAACTCGAAAATTTTTTTCGCATCAAAAATTGAAAATTTTCATAAGGGGTTAGCCTTTGCTAAAAAAATGCAAAAAAAATAAAATGTGAAATTTTAAGTAATTCTGTTTATTTTACGAATCGTCTTCGAATTTCGAACTGCGGAATGCTAGAAAATATTCGAAATTCGAAAAAATGAAGGAGTTACAGCGTAGTTGGCCTTGAAAACGACTTTGAATTTTTACGCCCAAAATAAATTGGTTTTTGCTATGTTTTCCATAGCAACCTTTACAGTATCGCTTCATGTAGCACCTCTACGGAAAGGGATCTTTGTCACGAATCTAACGGTGTCTGAAAATTTGTAAAGTTTGCCAAAATAGGGAAGTTACAGCAATTGCAAACTCAAGTTGGTTTTTTTGAATTTTTGGGATATGAATTATGCGATTTTGATGCAATACACTGAAGATTTCAAGGAAATGGGAAATAATATTGATTCGTCCGGCACCACTACGGAAAGAGAATTTCTTCACGAATCCAACGGTGTCCTCAGAATGTTGAAGTTCGCAAAACTAACGAAGTTACAGCAATTTGAAACTCACGTAGATTTTTTTTGCGTTTTTTTGATATCAATTATGCGATTTTGAGCTTGTTTTTTGAAGAAAAAACATGGGAGTTGCGCAAAACCGATTTTTTTGCCATAATCTTCAATACTCTATACTCAACTCGAAAATTTTTTTCGCATCAAAAATTGAAAATTTTCATAAGGGGTTAGCCTTTGCTAAAAAAATGCAAAAAAAATAAAATGTGAAATTTTAAGTAATTCTGTTTATTTTACGAATCGTCTTCGAATTTCGAACTGCGGAATGCTAGAAAATATTCGAAATTCGAAAAAATGAAGGAGTTACAGCGTAGTTGGCCTTGAAAACGACTTTGAATTTTTACGCCCAAAATAAATTGGTTTTTGCTATGTTTTCCATAGCAACCTTTACAGTATCGCTTCATGTAGCACCTCTACGGAAAGGGATCTTTGTCACGAATCTAACGGTTTCTGAAAATTTGTAAAGTTTGCCAAAATAGGGAAGTTACAGCAATTGCAAACTCAAGTTGGTTTTTTTGAATTTTTGGGATATGAATTATGCGATTTTGATGCAATACACTGAAGATTTCAAGGAAATGGGAAATAATATTGATTCGTCCGGCACCACTACGGAAAGAGAATTTCTTCACGAATCCAACGGTGTCCTCAGAATGTTGAAGTTCGCAAAACTAACGAAGTTACAGCAATTTGAAACTCACGTAGATTTTTTTTGCGTTTTTTTGATATCAATTATGCGATTTTGAGCTTGTTTTTTGAAGAAAAAACATGGGAGTTGCGCAAAACCGATTTTTTTGCCATAATCTTCAATACTCTATACTCAACTCGAAAATTTTTTTCGCATCAAAAATTGAAAATTTTCATAAGGGGTTAGCCTTTGCTAAAAAAATGCAAAAAAAATAAAATGTGAAATTTTAAGTAATTCTGTTTATTTTACGAATCGTCTTCGAATTTCGAACTGCGGAATGCTAGAAAATATTCGAAATTCGAAAAAATGAAGGAGTTACAGCGTAGTTGGCCTTGAAAACGACTTTGAATTTTTACGCCCAAAATAAATTGGTTTTTGCTATGTTTTCCATAGCAACCTTTACAGTATCGCTTCATGTAGCACCTCTACGGAAAGGGATCTTTGTCACGAATCTAACGGTGTCTGAAAATTTGTAAAGTTTGCCAAAATAGGGAAGTTACAGCAATTGCAAACTCAAGTTGGTTTTTTTGAATTTTTGGGATATGAATTATGCGATTTTGATGCAATACACTGAAGATTTCAAGGAAATGGGAAATAATATTGATTCGTCCGGCACCACTACGGAAAGAGAATTTCTTCACGAATCCAACGGTGTCCTCAGAATGTTGAAGTTCGCAAAACTAACGAAGTTACAGCAATTTGAAACTCACGTAGATTTTTTTTGCGTTTTTTTGATATCAATTATGCGATTTTGAGCTTGTTTTTTGAAGAAAAAACATGGGAGTTGCGCAAAACCGATTTTTTTGCCATAATCTTCAATACTCTATACTCAACTCGAAAATTTTTTTCGCATCAAAAATTGAAGATTTTCATAAGGGGTTAGCCTTTGCTAAAAAAATGCAAAAAAAATAAAATGTGAAATTTTAAGTAATTCTGTTTATTTTACGAATCGTCTTCGAATTTCGAACTGCGGAATGCTAGAAAATATTCGAAATTCGAAAAAATGAAGGAGTTACAGCGTAGTTGGCCTTGAAAACGACTTTGAATTTTTACGCCCAAAATAAATTGGTTTTTGCTATGTTTTCCATAGCAACCTTTACAGTATCGCTTCATGTAGCACCTCTACGGAAAGGGATCTTTGTCACGAATCTAACGGTGTCTGAAAATTTGTAAAGTTTGCCAAAATAGGGAAGTTACAGCAATTGCAAACTCAAGTTGGTTTTTTTGAATTTTTGGGATATGAATTATGCGATTTTGATGCAATACACTGAAGATTTCAAGGAAATGGGAAATAATATTGATTCGTCCGGCACCACTACGGAAAGAGAATTTCTTCACGAATCCAACGGTGTCCTCAGAATGTTGAAGTTCGCAAAACTAACGAAGTTACAGCAATTTGAAACTCACGTAGATTTTTTTTGCGTTTTTTTGATATCAATTATGCGATTTTGAGCTTGTTTTTTGAAGAAAAAACATGGGAGTTGCGCAAAACCGATTTTTTTGCCATAATCTTCAATACTCTATACTCAACTCGAAAATTTTTTTCGCATCAAAAATTGAAGATTTTCATAAGGGGTTAGCCTTTGCTAAAAAAATGCAAAAAAAATAAAATGTGAAATTTTAAGTAATTCTGTTTATTTTACGAATCGTCTTCGAATTTCGAACTGCGGAATGCTAGAAAATATTCGAAATTCGAAAAAATGAAGGAGTTACAGCGTAGTTGGCCTTGAAAACGACTTTGAATTTTTACGCCCAAAATAAATTGGTTTTTGCTATGTTTTCCATAGCAACCTTTACAGTATCGCTTCATGTAGCACCTCTACGGAAAGGGATCTTTGTCACGAATCTAACGGTGTCTGAAAATTTGTAAAGTTTGCCAAAATAGGGAAGTTACAGCAATTGCAAACTCAAGTTGGTTTTTTTGAATTTTTGGGATATGAATTATGCGATTTTGATGCAATACACTGAAGATTTCAAGGAAATGGGAAATAATATTGATTCGTCCGGCACCACTACGGAAAGAGAATTTCTTCACGAATCCAACGGTGTCCTCAGAATGTTGAAGTTCGCAAAACTAACGAAGTTACAGCAATTTGAAACTCACGTAGATTTTTTTTGCGTTTTTTTGATATCAATTATGCGATTTTGAGCTTGTTTTTTGAAGAAAAAACATGGGAGTTGCGCAAAACCGATTTTTTTGCCATAATCTTCAATACTCTATACTCAACTCGAAAATTTTTTTCGCATCAAAAATTGAAAATTTTCATAAGGGGTTAGCCTTTGCTAAAAAAATGCAAAAAAAATAAAATGTGAAATTTTAAGTAATTCTGTTTATTTTACGAATCGTCTTCGAATTTCGAACTGCGGAATGCTAGAAAATATTCGAAATTCGAAAAAATGAAGGAGTTACAGCGTAGTTGGCCTTGAAAACGACTTTGAATTTTTACGCCCAAAATAAATTGGTTTTTGCTATGTTTTCCATAGCAACCTTTACAGTATCGCTTCATGTAGCACCTCTACGGAAAGGGATCTTTGTCACGAATCTAACGGTGTCTGAAAATTTGTAAAGTTTGCCAAAATAGGGAAGTTACAGCAATTGCAAACTCAAGTTGGTTTTTTTGAATTTTTGGGATATGAATTATGCGATTTTGATGCAATACACTGAAGATTTCAAGGAAATGGGAAATAATATTGATTCGTCCGGCACCACTACGGAAAGAGAATTTCTTCACGAATCCAACGGTGTCCTCAGAATGTTGAAGTTCGCAAAACTAACGAAGTTACAGCAATTTGAAACTCACGTAGATTTTTTTTGCGTTTTTTTGATATCAATTATGCGATTTTGAGCTTGTTTTTTGAAGAAAAAACATGGGAGTTGCGCAAAACCGATTTTTTTGCCATAATCTTCAATACTCTATACTCAACTCGAAAATTTTTTTCGCATCAAAAATTGAAAATTTTCATAAGGGGTTAGCCTTTGCTAAAAAAATGCAAAAAAAATAAAATGTGAAATTTTAAGTAATTCTGTTTATTTTACGAATCGTCTTCGAATTTCGAACTGCGGAATGCTAGAAAATATTCGAAATTCGAAAAAATGAAGGAGTTACAGCGTAGTTGGCCTTGAAAACGACTTTGAATTTTTACGCCCAAAATAAATTGGTTTTTGCTATGTTTTCCATAGCAACCTTTACAGTATCGCTTCATGTAGCACCTCTACGGAAAGGGATCTTTGTCACGAATCTAACGGTGTCTGAAAATTTGTAAAGTTTGCCAAAATAGGGAAGTTACAGCAATTGCAAACTCAAGTTGGTTTTTTTGAATTTTTGGGATATGAATTATGCGATTTTGATGCAATACACTGAAGATTTCAAGGAAATGGGAAATAATATTGATTCGTCCGGCACCACTACGGAAAGAGAATTTCTTCACGAATCCAACGGTGTCCTCAGAATGTTGAAGTTCGCAAAACTAACGAAGTTACAGCAATTTGAAACTCACGTAGATTTTTTTTGCGTTTTTTTGATATCAATTATGCGATTTTGAGCTTGTTTTTTGAAGAAAAAACATGGGAGTTGCGCAAAACCGATTTTTTTGCCATAATCTTCAATACTCTATACTCAACTCGAAAATTTTTTTCGCATCAAAAATTGAAAATTTTCATAAAAAATTTTGCTAAAAAAATGCAAAAAAAAATAAAATGTGAAATTTTAAGTAATTCTGTTTATTTTACGAATCGTCTTCGAATTTCGAACTGCGGAATGCTAGAAAATATTCGAAATTCGAAAAAATGAAGGAGTTACAGCGTAGTTGGCCTTGAAAACGACTTTGAATTTTTACGCCCAAAATAAATTGGTTTTTGCTATGTTTTCCATAGCAACCTTTACAGTATCGCTTCATGTAGCACCTCTACGGAAAGGGATCTTTGTCACGAATCTAACGGTGTCTGAAAATTTGTAAAGTTTGCCAAAATAGGGAAGTTACAGCAATTGCAAACTCAAGTTGGTTTTTTTGAATTTTTGGGATATGAATTATGCGATTTTGATGCAATACACTGAAGATTTCAAGGAAATGGGAAATAGTATTGATTCGTCCGGCACCACTACGGAAAGAGAATTTCTTCACGAATCCAACGGTGTCCTCAGAATGTTGAAGTTCGCAAAACTAACGAAGTTACAGCAATTTGAAACTCACGTAGATTTTTTTTGCGTTTTTTTGATATCAATTATGCGATTTTGAGCTTGTTTTTTGAAGAAAAAACATGGGAGTTGCGCAAAACCGATTTTTTTGCCATAATCTTCAATACTCTATACTCAACTCGAAAATTTTTTTCGCATCAAAAATTGAAAATTTTCATAAGGGGTTAGCCTTTGCTAAAAAAATGCAAAAAAAATAAAATGTGAAATTTTAAGTAATTCTGTTTATTTTACGAATCGTCTTCGAATTTCGAACTGCGGAATGCTAGAAAATATTCGAAATTCGAAAAAATGAAGGAGTTACAGCGTAGTTGGCCTTGAAAACGACTTTGAATTTTTACGCCCAAAATAAATTGGTTTTTGCTATGTTTTCCATAGCAACCTTTACAGTATCGCTTCATGTAGCACCTCTACGGAAAGGGATCTTTGTCACGAATCTAACGGTGTCTGAAAATTTGTAAAGTTTGCCAAAATAGGGAAGTTACAGCAATTGCAAACTCAAGTTGGTTTTTTTGAATTTTTGGGATATGAATTATGCGATTTTGATGCAATACACTGAAGATTTCAAGGAAATGGGAAATAATATTGATTCGTCCGGCACCACTACGGAAAGAGAATTTCTTCACGAATCCAACGGTGTCCTCAGAATGTTGAAGTTCGCAAAACTAACGAAGTTACAGCAATTTGAAACTCACGTAGATTTTTTTTGCGTTTTTTTGATATCAATTATGCGATTTTGAGCTTGTTTTTTGAAGAAAAAACATGGGAGTTGCGCAAAACCGATTTTTTTGCCATAATCTTCAATACTCTATACTCAACTCGAAAATTTTTTTCGCATCAAAAATTGAAAATTTTCATAAGGGGTTAGCCTTTGCTAAAAAAATGCAAAAAAAATAAAATGTGAAATTTTAAGTAATTCTGTTTATTTTACGAATCGTCTTCGAATTTCGAACTGCGGAATGCTAGAAAATATTCGAAATTCGAAAAAATGAAGGAGTTACAGCGTAGTTGGCCTTGAAAACGACTTTGAATTTTTACGCCCAAAATAAATTGGTTTTTGCTATGTTTTCCATAGCAACCTTTACAGTATCGCTTCATGTAGCACCTCTACGGAAAGGGATCTTTGTCACGAATCTAACGGTGTCTGAAAATTTGTAAAGTTTGCCAAAATAGGGAAGTTACAGCAATTGCAAACTCAAGTTGGTTTTTTTGAATTTTTGGGATATGAATTATGCGATTTTGATGCAATACACTGAAGATTTCAAGGAAATGGGAAATAGTATTGATTCGTCCGGCACCACTACGGAAAGAGAATTTCTTCACGAATCCAACGGTGTCCTCAGAATGTTGAAGTTCGCAAAACTAACGAAGTTACAGCAATTTGAAACTCACGTAGATTTTTTTTGCGTTTTTTTGATATCAATTATGCGATTTTGAGCTTGTTTTTTGAAGAAAAAACATGGGAGTTGCGCAAAACCGATTTTTTTGCCATAATCTTCAATACTCTATACTCAACTCAAAAATTTTTTTCGCATCAAAAATTGAAAATTTTCATAAGGGGTTAGCCTTTGCTAAAAAAATGCAAAAAAAATAAAATGTGAAATTTTAAGTAATTCTGTTTATTTTACGAATCGTCTTCGAATTTCGAACTGCGGAATGCTAGAAAATATTTGAAATTCGAAAAAATGAAGGAGTTACAGCGTAGTTGGCCTTGAAAACGACTTTGAATTTTTACGCCCAAAATAAATTGGTTTTTGCTATGTTTTCCATAGCAACCTTTACAGTATCGCTTCATGTAGCACCTCTACGGAAAGGGATCTTTGTCACGAATCTAACGGTGTCTGAAAATTTGTAAAGTTTGCCAAAATAGGGAAGTTACAGCAATTGCAAACTCAAGTTGGTTTTTTTGAATTTTTGGGATATGAATTATGCGATTTTGATGCAATACACTGAAGATTTCAAGGAAATGGGAAATAATATTGATTCGTCCGGCACCACTACGGAAAGAGAATTTCTTCACGAATCCAACGGTGTCCTCAGAATGTTGAAGTTCGCAAAACTAACGAAGTTACAGCAATTTGAAACTCACGTAGATTTTTTTTGCGTTTTTTTGATATCAATTATGCGATTTTGAGCTTGTTTTTTGAAGAAAAAACATGGGAGTTGCGCAAAACCGATTTTTTTGCCATAATCTTCAATACTCTATACTCAACTCGAAAATTTTTTTCGCATCAAAAATTGAAAATTTTCATAAGGGGTTAGCCTTTGCTAAAAAAATGCAAAAAAAATAAAATGTGAAATTTTAAGTAATTCTGTTCATTTTACGAATCGTCATCGAATTTCGAACTGCGGAATGCTAGAAAATATTCGAAATTCGAAAAAATGAAGGAGTTACAGCGTAGTTGGCCTTGAAAACGACTTTGAATTTTTACGCCCAAAATAAATTGGTTTTTGCTATGTTTTCCATAGCAACCTTTACAGTATCGCTTCATGTAGCACCTCTACGGAAAGGGATCTTTGTCACGAATCTAACGGTGTCTGAAAATTTGTAAAGTTTGCCAAAATAGGGAAGTTACAGCAATTGCAAACTCAAGTTGGTTTTTTTGAATTTTTGGGATATGAATTATGCGATTTTGATGCAATACACTGAAGATTTCAAGGAAATGGGAAATAATATTGATTCGTCCGGCACCACTACGGAAAGAGAATTTCTTCACGAATCCAACGGTGTCCTCAGAATGTTGAAGTTCGCAAAACTAACGAAGTTACAGCAATTTGAAACTCACGTAGATTTTTTTTGCGTTTTTTTGATATCAATTATGCGATTTTGAGCTTGTTTTTTGAAGAAAAAACATGGGAGTTGCGCAAAACCGATTTTTTGCCATAATCTTCAATACTCTATACTCAACTCGAAAATTTTTTTCGCATCAAAAATTGAAAATTTTCATAAGGGGTTAGCCTTTGCTAAAAAAATGCAAAAAAATAAAATGTGAAATTTTAAGTAATTCTGTTTATTTTACGAATCGTCTTCGAATTTCGAACTGCGGAATGCTAGAAAATATTCGAAATTCGAAAAAATTAAGGAGTTACAGCGTAGTTGGCCTTGAAAACGACTTTGAATTTTTACGCCCAAAATAAATTGGTTTTTGCTATGTTTTCCATAGCAACCTTTACAGTATCGCTTCATGTAGCACCTCTACGGAAAGGGATCTTTGTCACGAATCTAACGGTGTCTGAAAATTTGTAAAGTTTGCCAAAATAGGGAAGTTACAGCAATTGCAAACTCAAGTTGGTTTTTTTGAATTTTTGGGATATGAATTATGCGATTTTGATGCAATACACTGAAGATTTCAAGGAAATGGGAAATAATATTGATTCGTCCGGCACCACTACGGAAAGAGAATTTCTTCACGAATCCAACGGTGTCCTCAGAATGTTGAAGTTCGCAAAACTAACGAAGTTACAGCAATTTGAAACTCACGTAGATTTTTTTTGCGTTTTTTTGATATCAATTATGCGATTTTGAGCTTGTTTTTTGAAGAAAAAACATGGGAGTTGCGCAAAACCGATTTTTTTGCCATAATCTTCAATACTCTATACTCAACTCGAAAATTTTTTTCGCATCAAAAATTGAAAATTTTCATAAGGGGTTAGCCTTTGCTAAAAAAATGCAAAAAAAATAAAATGTGAAATTTTAAGTAATTCTGTTTATTTTACGAATCGTCATCGAATTTCGAACTGCGGAATGCTAGAAAATATTCGAAATTCGAAAAAATGAAGGAGTTACAGCGTAGTTGGCCTTGAAAACGACTTTGAATTTTTACGCCCAAAATAAATTGGTTTTTGCTATGTTTTCCATAGCAACCTTTACAGTATCGCTTCATGTAGCACCTCTACGGAAAGGGATCTTTGTCACGAATCTAACGGTGTCTGAAAATTTGTAAAGTTTGCCAAAATAGGGAAGTTACAGCAATTGCAAACTCAAGTTGGTTTTTTTGAATTTTTGGGATATGAATTATGCGATTTTGATGCAATACACTGAAGATTTCAAGGAAATGGGAAATAATATTGATTCGTCCGGCACCACTACGGAAAGAGAATTTCTTCACGAATCCAACGGTGTCCTCAGAATGTTGAAGTTCGCAAAACTAACGAAGTTACAGCAATTTGAAACTCACGTAGATTTTTTTTGCGTTTTTTTGATATCAATTATGCGATTTTGAGCTTGTTTTTTGAAGAAAAAACATGGGAGTTGCGCAAAACCGATTTTTTGCCATAATCTTCAATACTCTATACTCAACTCGAAAATTTTTTTCGCATCAAAAATTGAAAATTTTCATAAGGGGTTAGCCTTTGCTAAAAAAATGCAAAAAAAATAAAATGTGAAATTTTAAGTAATTCTGTTTATTTTACGAATCGTCTTCGAATTTCGAACTGCGGAATGCTAGAAAATATTCGAAATTCGAAAAAATGAAGGAGTTACAGCGTAGTTGGCCTTGAAAACGACTTTGAATTTTTACGCCCAAAATAAATTGGTTTTTGCTATGTTTTCCATAGCAACCTTTACAGTATCGCTTCATGTAGCACCTCTACGGAAAGGGATCTTTGTCACGAATCTAACGGTGTCTGAAAATTTGTAAAGTTTGCCAAAATAGGGAAGTTACAGCAATTGCAAACTCAAGTTGGTTTTTTTGAATTTTTGGGATATGAATTATGCGATTTTGATGCAATACACTGAAGATTTCAAGGAAATGGGAAATAATATTGATTCGTCCGGCACCACTACGGAAAGAGAATTTCTTCACGAATCCAACGGTGTCCTCAGAATGTTGAAGTTCGCAAAACTAACGAAGTTACAGCAATTTGAAACCCACGTAGATTTTTTTTGCGTTTTTTTGATATCAATTATGCGATTTTGAGCTTGTTTTTTGAAGAAAAAACATGGGAGTTGCGCAAAACCGATTTTTTTGCCATAATCTTCAATACTCTATACTCAACTCGAAAATTTTTTTCGCATCAAAAATTGAAAATTTTCATAAGGGGTTAGCCTTTGCTAAAAAAATGCAAAAAAAATAAAATGTGAAATTTTAAGTAATTCTGTTTATTTTACGAATCGTCTTCGAATTTCGAACTGCGGAATGCTAGAAAATATTCGAAATTCGAAAAAATGAAGGAGTTACAGCGTAGTTGGCCTTGAAAACGACTTTGAATTTTTACGCCCAAAATAAATTGGTTTTTGCTATGTTTTCCATAGCAACCTTTACAGTATCGCTTCATGTAGCACCTCTACGGAAAGGGATCTTTGTCACGAATCTAACGGTGTCTGAAAATTTGTAAAGTTTGCCAAAATAGGGAAGTTACAGCAATTGCAAACTCAAGTTGGTTTTTTTGAATTTTTGGGATATGAATTATGCGATTTTGATGCAATACACTGAAGATTTCAAGGAAATGGGAAATAATATTGATTCGTCCGGCACCACTACGGAAAGAGAATTTCTTCACGAATCCAACGGTGTCCTCAGAATGTTGAAGTTCGCAAAACTAACGAAGTTACAGCAATTTGAAACTCACGTAGATTTTTTTTGCGTTTTTTTGATATCAATTATGCGATTTTGAGCTTGTTTTTTGAAGAAAAAACATGGGAGTTGCGCAAAACCGATTTTTTTGCCATAATCTTCAATACTCTATACTCAACTCGAAAATTTTTTTCGCATCAAAAATTGAAAATTTTCATAAGGGGTTAGCCTTTGCTAAAAAAATGCAAAAAAAATAAAATGTGAAATTTTAAGTAATTCTGTTTATTTTACGAATCGTCTTCGAATTTCGAACTGCGGAATGCTAGAAAATATTCGAAATTCGAAAAAATGAAGGAGTTACAGCGTAGTTGGCCTTGAAAACGACTTTGAATTTTTACGCCCAAAATAAATTGGTTTTTGCTATGTTTTCCATAGCAACCTTTACAGTATCGCTTCATGTAGCACCTCTACGGAAAGGGATCTTTGTCACGAATCTAACGGTGTCTGAAAATTTGTAAAGTTTGCCAAAATAGGGAAGTTACAGCAATTGCAAACTCAAGTTGGTTTTTTTGAATTTTTGGGATATGAATTATGCGATTTTGATGCAATACACTGAAGATTTCAAGGAAATGGGAAATAGTATTGATTCGTCCGGCACCACTACGGAAAGAGAATTTCTTCACGAATCCAACGGTGTCCTCAGAATGTTGAAGTTCGCAAAACTAACGAAGTTACAGCAATTTGAAACTCACGTAGATTTTTTTTGCGTTTTTTTGATATCAATTATGCGATTTTGAGCTTGTTTTTTGAAGAAAAAACATGGGAGTTGCGCAAAACCGATTTTTTTGCCATAATCTTCAATACTCTATACTCAACTCGAAAATTTTTTTCGCATCAAAAATTGAAAATTTTCATAAGGGGTTAGCCTTTGCTAAAAAAATGCAAAAAAAATAAAATGTGAAATTTTAAGTAATTCTGTTTATTTTACGAATCGTCTTCGAATTTCGAACTGCGGAATGCTAGAAAATATTCGAAATTCGAAAAAATGAAGGAGTTACAGCGTAGTTGGCCTTGAAAACGACTTTGAATTTTTACGCCCAAAATAAATTGGTTTTTGCTATGTTTTCCATAGCAACCTTTACAGTATCGCTTCATGTAGCACCTCTACGGAAAGGGATCTTTGTCACGAATCTAACGGTGTCTGAAAATTTGTAAAGTTTGCCAAAATAGGGAAGTTACAGCAATTGCAAACTCAAGTTGGTTTTTTTGAATTTTTGGGATATGAATTATGCGATTTTGATGCAATACACTGAAGATTTCAAGGAAATGGGAAATAGTATTGATTCGTCCGGCACCACTACGGAAAGAGAATTTCTTCACGAATCCAACGGTGTCCTCAGAATGTTGAAGTTCGCAAAACTAACGAAGTTACAGCAATTTGAAACTCACGTAGATTTTTTTTGCGTTTTTTTGATATCAATTATGCGATTTTGAGCTTGTTTTTTGAAGAAAAAACATGGGAGTTGCGCAAAACCGATTTTTTTGCCATAATCTTCAATACTCTATACTCAACTCGAAAATTTTTTTCGCATCAAAAATTGAAAATTTTCATAAGGGGTTAGCCTTTGCTAAAAAAATGCAAAAAAAATAAAATGTGAAATTTTAAGTAATTCTGTTTATTTTACGAATCGTCTTCGAATTTCGAACTGCGGAATGCTAGAAAATATTCGAAATTCGAAAAAATGAAGGAGTTACAGCGTAGTTGGCCTTGAAAACGACTTTGAATTTTTACGCCCAAAATAAATTGGTTTTTGCTATGTTTTCCATAGCAACCTTTACAGTATCGCTTCATGTAGCACCTCTACGGAAAGGGATCTTTGTCACGAATCTAACGGTGTCTGAAAATTTGTAAAGTTTGCCAAAATAGGGAAGTTACAGCAATTGCAAACTCAAGTTGGTTTTTTTGAATTTTTGGGATATGAATTATGCGATTTTGATGCAATACACTGAAGATTTCAAGGAAATGGGAAATAATATTGATTCGTCCGGCACCACTACGGAAAGAGAATTTCTTCACGAATCCAACGGTGTCCTCAGAATGTTGAAGTTCGCAAAACTAACGAAGTTACAGCAATTTGAAACTCACGTAGATTTTTTTTGCGTTTTTTTGATATCAATTATGCGATTTTGAGCTTGTTTTTTGAAGAAAAAACATGGGAGTTGCGCAAAACCGATTTTTTTGCCATAATCTTCAATACTCTATACTCAACTCGAAAATTTTTTTCGCATCAAAAATTGAAAATTTTCATAAGGGGTTAGCCTTTGCTAAAAAAATGCAAAAAAAATAAAATGTGAAATTTTAAGTAATTCTGTTTATTTTACGAATCGTCTTCGAATTTCGAACTGCGGAATGCTAGAAAATATTCGAAATTCGAAAAAATGAAGGAGTTACAGCGTAGTTGGCCTTGAAAACGACTTTGAATTTTTACGCCCAAAATAAATTGGTTTTTGCTATGTTTTCCATAGCAACCTTTACAGTATCGCTTCATGTAGCACCTCTACGGAAAGGGATCTTTGTCACGAATCTAACGGTGTCTGAAAATTTGTAAAGTTTGCCAAAATAGGGAAGTTACAGCAATTGCAAACTCAAGTTGGTTTTTTTGAATTTTTGGGATATGAATTATGCGATTTTGATGCAATACACTGAAGATTTCAAGGAAATGGGAAATAATATTGATTCGTCCGGCACCACTACGGAAAGAGAATTTCTTCACGAATCCAACGGTGTCCTCAGAATGTTGAAGTTCGCAAAACTAACGAAGTTACAGCAATTTGAAACTCACGTAGATTTTTTTTGCGTTTTTTTGATATCAATTATGCGATTTTGAGCTTGTTTTTTGAAGAAAAAACATGGGAGTTGCGCAAAACCGATTTTTTTGCCATAATCTTCAATACTCTATACTCAACTCGAAAATTTTTTTCGCATCAAAAATTGAAAATTTTCATAAGGGGTTAGCCTTTGCTAAAAAAATGCAAAAAAAAATAAAATGTGAAATTTTAAGTAATTCTGTTTATTTTACGAATCGTCTTCGAATTTCGAACTGCGGAATGCTAGAAAATATTCGAAATTCGAAAAAATTAAGGAGTTACAGCGTAGTTGGCCTTGAAAACGACTTTGAATTTTTACGCCCAAAATAAATTGGTTTTTGCTATGTTTTCCATAGCAACCTTTACAGTATCGCTTCATGTAGCACCTCTACGGAAAGGGATCTTTGTCACGAATCTAACGGTGTCTGAAAATTTGTAAAGTTTGCCAAAATAGGGAAGTTACAGCAATTGCAAACTCAAGTTGGTTTTTTTGAATTTTTGGGATATGAATTATGCGATTTTGATGCAATACACTGAAGATTTCAAGGAAATGGGAAATAATATTGATTCGTCCGGCACCACTACGGAAAGAGAATTTCTTCACGAATCCAACGGTGTCCTCAGAATGTTGAAGTTCGCAAAACTAACGAAGTTACAGCAATTTGAAACTCACGTAGATTTTTTTTGCGTTTTTTTGATATCAATTATGCGATTTTGAGCTTGTTTTTTGAAGAAAAAACATGGGAGTTGCGCAAAACCGATTTTTTTGCCATAATCTTCAATACTCTATACTCAACTCGAAAATTTTTTTCGCATCAAAAATTGAAAATTTTCATAAGGGGTTAGCCTTTGCTAAAAAAATGCAAAAAAAATAAAATGTGAAATTTTAAGTAATTCTGTTTATTTTACGAATCGTCTTCGAATTTCGAACTGCGGAATGCTAGAAAATATTCGAAATTCGAAAAAATGAAGGAGTTACAGCGTAGTTGGCCTTGAAAACGACTTTGAATTTTTACGCCCAAAATAAATTGGTTTTTGCTATGTTTTCCATAGCAACCTTTACAGTATCGCTTCATGTAGCACCTCTACGGAAAGGGATCTTTGTCACGAATCTAACGGTGTCTGAAAATTTGTAAAGTTTGCCAAAATAGGGAAGTTACAGCAATTGCAAACTCAAGTTGGTTTTTTTGAATTTTTGGGATATGAATTATGCGATTTTGATGCAATACACTGAAGATTTCAAGGAAATGGGAAATAATATTGATTCGTCCGGCACCACTACGGAAAGAGAATTTCTTCACGAATCCAACGGTGTCCTCAGAATGTTGAAGTTCGCAAAACTAACGAAGTTACAGCAATTTGAAACTCACGTAGATTTTTTTTGCGTTTTTTTGATATCAATTGTGCGATTTTGAGCTTGTTTTTTGAAGAAAAAACATGGGAGTTGCGCAAAACCGATTTTTTTGCCATAATCTTCAATACTCTATACTCAACTCGAAAATTTTTTTCGCATCAAAAATTTAAAATTTTCATAAGGGGTTAGCCTTTGCTAAAAAAATGCAAAAAAAATAAAATGTGAAATTTTAAGTAATTCTGTTTATTTTACGAATCGTCTTCGAATTTCGAACTGCGGAATGCTAGAAAATATTCGAAATTCGAAAAAATGAAGGAGTTACAGCGTAGTTGGCCTTGAAAACGACTTTGAATTTTTACGCCCAAAATAAATTGGTTTTTGCTATGTTTTCCATAGCAACCTTTACAGTATCGCTTCATGTAGCACCTCTACGGAAAGGGATCTTTGTCACGAATCTAACGGTGTCTGAAAATTTGTAAAGTTTGCCAAAATAGGGAAGTTACAGCAATTGCAAACTCAAGTTGGTTTTTTTGAATTTTTGGGATATGAATTATGCGATTTTGATGCAATACACTGAAGATTTCAAGGAAATGGGAAATAATATTGATTCGTCCGGCACCACTACGGAAAGAGAATTTCTTCACGAATCCAACGGTGTCCTCAGAATGTTGAAGTTCGCAAAACTAACGAAGTTACAGCAATTTGAAACTCACGTAGATTTTTTTTGCGTTTTTTTGATATCAATTATGCGATTTTGAGCTTGTTTTTTGAAGAAAAAACATGGGAGTTGCGCAAAACCGATTTTTTTGCCATAATCTTCAATACTCTATACTCAACTCGAAAATTTTTTTCGCATCAAAAATTGAAAATTTTCATAAGGGGTTAGCCTTTGCTAAAAAAATGCAAAAAAAATAAAATGTGAAATTTTAAGTAATTCTGTTTATTTTACGAATCGTCTTCGAATTTCGAACTGCGGAATGCTAGAAAATATTCGAAATTCGAAAAAATGAAGGAGTTACAGCGTAGTTGGCCTTGAAAACGACTTTGAATTTTTACGCCCAAAATAAATTGGTTTTTGCTATGTTTTCCATAGCAACCTTTACAGTATCGCTTCATGTAGCACCTCTACGGAAAGGGATCTTTGTCACGAATCTAACGGTGTCTGAAAATTTGTAAAGTTTGCCAAAATAGGGAAGTTACAGCAATTGCAAACTCAAGTTGGTTTTTTTGAATTTTTGGGATATGAATTATGCGATTTTGATGCAATACACTGAAGATTTCAAGGAAATGGGAAATAATATTGATTCGTCCGGCACCACTACGGAAAGAGAATTTCTTCACGAATCCAACGGTGTCCTCAGAATGTTGAAGTTCGCAAAACTAACGAAGTTACAGCAATTTGAAACTCACGTAGATTTTTTTTGCGTTTTTTTGATATCAATTATGCGATTTTGAGCTTGTTTTTTGAAGAAAAAACATGGGAGTTGCGCAAAACCGATTTTTTTGCCATAATCTTCAATACTCTATACTCAACTCGAAAATTTTTTTCGCATCAAAAATTGAAAATTTTCATAAGGGGTTAGCCTTTGCTAAAAAAATGCAAAAAAAAAATAAAATGTGAAATTTTAAGTAATTCTGTTTATTTTACGAATCGTCTTCGAATTTCGAACTGCGGAATGCTAGAAAATATTCGAAATTCGAAAAAATGAAGGAGTTACAGCGTAGTTGGCCTTGAAAACGACTTTGAATTTTTACGCCCAAAATAAATTGGTTTTTGCTATGTTTTCCATAGCAACCTTTACAGTATCGCTTCATGTAGCACCTCTACGGAAAGGGATCTTTGTCACGAATCTAACGGTGTCTGAAAATTTGTAAAGTTTGCCAAAATAGGGAAGTTACAGCAATTGCAAACTCAAGTTGGTTTTTTTGAATTTTTGGGATATGAATTATGCGATTTTGATGCAATACACTGAAGATTTCAAGGAAATGGGAAATAGTATTGATTCGTCCGGCACCACTACGGAAAGAGAATTTCTTCACGAATCCAACGGTGTCCTCAGAATGTTGAAGTTCGCAAAACTAACGAAGTTACAGCAATTTGAAACTCACGTAGATTTTTTTTGCGTTTTTTTGATATCAATTATGCGATTTTGAGCTTGTTTTTTGAAGAAAAAACATGGGAGTTGCGCAAAACCGATTTTTTTGCCATAATCTTCAATACTCTATACTCAACTCGAAAATTTTTTTCGCATCAAAAATTGAAAATTTTCATAAGGGGTTAGCCTTTGCTAAAAAAATGCAAAAAAAATAAAATGTGAAATTTTAAGTAATTCTGTTTATTTTACGAATCGTCTTCGAATTTCGAACTGCGGAATGCTAGAAAATATTCGAAATTCGAAAAAATGAAGGAGTTACAGCGTAGTTGGCCTTGAAAACGACTTTGAATTTTTACGCCCAAAATAAATTGGTTTTTGCTATGTTTTCCATAGCAACCTTTACAGTATCGCTTCATGTAGCACCTCTACGGAAAGGGATCTTTGTCACGAATCTAACGGTGTCTGAAAATTTGTAAAGTTTGCCAAAATAGGGAAGTTACAGCAATTGCAAACTCAAGTTGGTTTTTTTGAATTTTTGGGATATGAATTATGCGATTTTGATGCAATACACTGAAGATTTCAAGGAAATGGGAAATAATATTGATTCGTCCGGCACCACTACGGAAAGAGAATTTCTTCACGAATCCAACGGTGTCCTCAGAATGTTGAAGTTCGCAAAACTAACGAAGTTACAGCAATTTGAAACTCACGTAGATTTTTTTTGCGTTTTTTTGATATCAATTATGCGATTTTGAGCTTGTTTTTTGAAGAAAAAACATGGGAGTTGCGCAAAACCGATTTTTTTGCCATAATCTTCAATACTCTATACTCAACTCGAAAATTTTTTTCGCATCAAAAATTGAAAATTTTCATAAGGGGTTAGCCTTTGCTAAAAAAATGCAAAAAAAATAAAATGTGAAATTTTAAGTAATTCTGTTTATTTTACGAATCGTCTTCGAATTTCGAACTGCGGAATGCTAGAAAATATTCGAAATTCGAAAAAATGTAGGAGTTACAGCGTAGTTGGCCTTGAAAACGACTTTGAATTTTTACGCCCAAAATAAATTGGTTTTTGCTATGTTTTCCATAGCAACCTTTACAGTATCGCTTCATGTAGCACCTCTACGGAAAGGGATCTTTGTCACGAATCTAACGGTGTCTGAAAATTTGTAAAGTTTGCCAAAATAGGGAAGTTACAGCAATTGCAAACTCAAGTTGGTTTTTTTGAATTTTTGGGATATGAATTATGCGATTTTGATGCAATACACTGAAGATTTCAAGGAAATGGGAAATAATATTGATTCGTCCGGCACCACTACGGAAAGAGAATTTCTTCACGAATCCAACGGTGTCCTCAGAATGTTGAAGTTCGCAAAACTAACGAAGTTACAGCAATTTGAAACTCACGTAGATTTTTTTTGCGTTTTTTTGATATCAATTATGCGATTTTGAGCTTGTTTTTTGAAGAAAAAACATGGGAGTTGCGCAAAACCGATTTTTTTGCCATAATCTTCAATACTCTATACTCAACTCGAAAATTTTTTTCGCATCAAAAATTGAAAATTTTCATAAGGGGTTAGCCTTTGCTAAAAAAATGCAAAAAAAATAAAATGTGAAATTTTAAGTAATTCTGTTTATTTTACGAATCGTCTTCGAATTTCGAACTGCGGAATGCTAGAAAATATTCGAAATTCGAAAAAATGAAGGAGTTACAGCGTAGTTGGCCTTGAAAACGACTTTGAATTTTTACGCCCAAAATAAATTGGTTTTTGCTATGTTTTCCATAGCAACCTTTACAGTATCGCTTCATGTAGCACCTCTACGGAAAGGGATCTTTGTCACGAATCTAACGGTGTCTGAAAATTTGTAAAGTTTGCCAAAATAGGGAAGTTACAGCAATTGCAAACTCAAGTTGGTTTTTTTGAATTTTTGGGATATGAATTATGCGATTTTGATGCAATACACTGAAGATTTCAAGGAAATGGGAAATAGTATTGATTCGTCCGGCACCACTACGGAAAGAGAATTTCTTCACGAATCCAACGGTGTCCTCAGAATGTTGAAGTTCGCAAAACTAACGAAGTTACAGCAATTTGAAACTCACGTAGATTTTTTTTGCGTTTTTTTGATATCAATTATGCGATTTTGAGCTTGTTTTTTGAAGAAAAAACATGGGAGTTGCGCAAAACCGATTTTTTTGCCATAATCTTCAATACTCTATACTCAACTCGAAAATTTTTTTCGCATCAAAAATTGAAAATTTTCATAAGGGGTTAGCCTTTGCTAAAAAAATGCAAAAAAAATAAAATGTGAAATTTTAAGTAATTCTGTTTATTTTACGAATCGTCTTCGAATTTCGAACTGCGGAATGCTAGAAAATATTCGAAATTCGAAAAAATGAAGGAGTTACAGCGTAGTTGGCCTTGAAAACGACTTTGAATTTTTACGCCCAAAATAAATTGGTTTTTGCTATGTTTTCCATAGCAACCTTTACAGTATCGCTTCATGTAGCACCTCTACGGAAAGGGATCTTTGTCACGAATCTAACGGTGTCTGAAAATTTGTAAAGTTTGCCAAAATAGGGAAGTTACAGCAATTGCAAACTCAAGTTGGTTTTTTTGAATTTTTGGGATATGAATTATGCGATTTTGATGCAATACACTGAAGATTTCAAGGAAATGGGAAATAATATTGATTCGTCCGGCACCACTACGGAAAGAGAATTTCTTCACGAATCCAACGGTGTCCTCAGAATGTTGAAGTTCGCAAAACTAACGAAGTTACAGCAATTTGAAACTCACGTAGATTTTTTTTGCGTTTTTTTGATATCAATTGTGCGATTTTGAGCTTGTTTTTTGAAGAAAAAACATGGGAGTTGCGCAAAACCGATTTTTTTGCCATAATCTTCAATACTCTATACTCAACTCGAAAATTTTTTTCGCATCAAAAATTGAAAATTTTCATAAGGGGTTAGCCTTTGCTAAAAAAATGCAAAAAAAATAAAATGTGAAATTTTAAGTAATTCTGTTTATTTTACGAATCGTCTTCGAATTTCGAACTGCGGAATGCTAGAAAATATTCGAAATTCGAAAAAATGAAGGAGTTACAGCGTAGTTGGCCTTGAAAACGACTTTGAATTTTTACGCCCAAAATAAATTGGTTTTTGCTATGTTTTCCATAGCAACCTTTACAGTATCGCTTCATGTAGCACCTCTACGGAAAGGGATCTTTGTCACGAATCTAACGGTGTCTGAAAATTTGTAAAGTTTGCCAAAATAGGGAAGTTACAGCAATTGCAAACTCAAGTTGGTTTTTTTGAATTTTTGGGATATGAATTATGCGATTTTGATGCAATACACTGAAGATTTCAAGGAAATGGGAAATAGTATTGATTCGTCCGGCACCACTACGGAAAGAGAATTTCTTCACGAATCCAACGGTGTCCTCAGAATGTTGAAGTTCGCAAAACTAACGAAGTTACAGCAATTTGAAACTCACGTAGATTTTTTTTGCGTTTTTTTGATATCAATTATGCGATTTTGAGCTTGTTTTTTGAAGAAAAAACATGGGAGTTGCGCAAAACCGATTTTTTTGCCATAATCTTCAATACTCTATACTCAACTCGAAAATTTTTTTCGCATCAAAAATTGAAAATTTTCATAAGGGGTTAGCCTTTGCTAAAAAAATGCAAAAAAAATAAAATGTGAAATTTTAAGTAATTCTGTTTATTTTACGAATCGTCTTCGAATTTCGAACTGCGGAATGCTAGAAAATATTCGAAATTCGAAAAAATGAAGGAGTTACAGCGTAGTTGGCCTTGAAAACGACTTTGAATTTTTACGCCCAAAATAAATTGGTTTTTGCTATGTTTTCCATAGCAACCTTTACAGTATCGCTTCATGTAGCACCTCTACGGAAAGGGATCTTTGTCACGAATCTAACGGTGTCTGAAAATTTGTAAAGTTTGCCAAAATAGGGAAGTTACAGCAATTGCAAACTCAAGTTGGTTTTTTTGAATTTTTGGGATATGAATTATGCGATTTTGATGCAATACACTGAAGATTTCAAGGAAATGGGAAATAGTATTGATTCGTCCGGCACCACTACGGAAAGAGAATTTCTTCACGAATCCAACGGTGTCCTCAGAATGTTGAAGTTCGCAAAACTAACGAAGTTACAGCAATTTGAAACTCACGTAGATTTTTTTTGCGTTTTTTGATATCAATTATGCGATTTTGAGCTTGTTTTTTGAAGAAAAAACATGGGAGTTGCGCAAAACCGATTTTTTTGCCATAATCTTCAATACTCTATACTCAACTCGAAAATTTTTTTCGCATCAAAAATTGAAAATTTTCATAAGGGGTTAGCCTTTGCTAAAAAAATGCAAAAAAAATAAAATGTGAAATTTTAAGTAATTCTGTTTATTTTACGAATCGTCTTCGAATTTCGAACTGCGGAATGCTAGAAAATATTCGAAATTCGAAAAAATGTAGGAGTTACAGCGTAGTTGGCCTTGAAAACGACTTTGAATTTTTACGCCCAAAATAAATTGGTTTTTGCTATGTTTTCCATAGCAACCTTTACAGTATCGCTTCATGTAGCACCTCTACGGAAAGGGATCTTTGTCACGAATCTAACGGTGTCTGAAAATTTGTAAAGTTTGCCAAAATAGGGAAGTTACAGCAATTGCAAACTCAAGTTGGTTTTTTTGAATTTTTGGGATATGAATTATGCGATTTTGATGCAATACACTGAAGATTTCAAGGAAATGGGAAATAATATTGATTCGTCCGGCACCACTACGGAAAGAGAATTTCTTCACGAATCCAACGGTGTCCTCAGAATGTTGAAGTTCGCAAAACTAACGAAGTTACAGCAATTTGAAACTCACGTAGATTTTTTTTGCGTTTTTTTGATATCAATTATGCGATTTTGAGCTTGTTTTTTGAAGAAAAAACATGGGAGTTGCGCAAAACCGATTTTTTTGCCATAATCTTCAATACTCTATACTCAACTCGAAAATTTTTTTCGCATCAAAAATTGAAAATTTTCATAAGGGGTTAGCCTTTGCTAAAAAAATGCAAAAAAAATAAAATGTGAAATTTTAAGTAATTCTGTTTATTTTACGAATCGTCTTCGAATTTCGAACTGCGGAATGCTAGAAAATATTCGAAATTCGAAAAAATGAAGGAGTTACAGCGTAGTTGGCCTTGAAAACGACTTTGAATTTTTACGCCCAAAATAAATTGGTTTTTGCTATGTTTTCCATAGCAACCTTTACAGTATCGCTTCATGTAGCACCTCTACGGAAAGGGATCTTTGTCACGAATCTAACGGTGTCTGAAAATTTGTAAAGTTTGCCAAAATAGGGAAGTTACAGCAATTGCAAACTCAAGTTGGTTTTTTTGAATTTTTGGGATATGAATTATGCGATTTTGATGCAATACACTGAAGATTTCAAGGAAATGGGAAATAGTATTGATTCGTCCGGCACCACTACGGAAAGAGAATTTCTTCACGAATCCAACGGTGTCCTCAGAATGTTGAAGTTCGCAAAACTAACGAAGTTACAGCAATTTGAAACTCACGTAGATTTTTTTTGCGTTTTTTTGATATCAATTATGCGATTTTGAGCTTGTTTTTTGAAGAAAAAACATGGGAGTTGCGCAAAACCGATTTTTTTGCCATAATCTTCAATACTCTATACTCAACTCGAAAATTTTTTTCGCATCAAAAATTGAAAATTTTCATAAGGGGTTAGCCTTTGCTAAAAAAATGCAAAAAAAATAAAATGTGAAATTTTAAGTAATTCTGTTTATTTTACGAATCGTCTTCGAATTTCGAACTGCGGAATGCTAGAAAATATTCGAAATTCGAAAAA
This sequence comes from Stomoxys calcitrans, assembly GCF_963082655.1. NCBI lineage: Eukaryota > Metazoa > Arthropoda > Insecta > Diptera > Muscidae > Stomoxys > Stomoxys calcitrans. Next base: position 84,689 of record NW_026739148.1, on the reverse strand, counting down.
ATGAAGGAGTTACAGCGTAGTTGGCCTTGAAAACGACTTTGAATTTTTACGCCCAAAATAAATTGGTTTTTGCTATGTTTTCCATAGCAACCTTTACAGTATCGCTTCATGTAGCACCTCTACGGAAAGGGATCTTTGTCACGAATCTAACGGTGTCTGAAAATTTGTAAAGTTTGCCAAAATAGGGAAGTTACAGCAATTGCAAACTCAAGTTGGTTTTTTTGAATTTTTGGGATATGAATTATGCGATTTTGATGCAATACACTGAAGATTTCAAGGAAATGGGAAATAATATTGATTCGTCCGGCACCACTACGGAAAGAGAATTTCTTCACGAATCCAACGGTGTCCTCAGAATGTTGAAGTTCGCAAAACTAACGAAGTTACAGCAATTTGAAACTCACGTAGATTTTTTTTGCGTTTTTTTGATATCAATTATGCGATTTTGAGCTTGTTTTTTGAAGAAAAAACATGGGAGTTGCGCAAAACCGATTTTTTTGCCATAATCTTCAATACTCTATACTCAACTCGAAAATTTTTTTCGCATCAAAAATTGAAAATTTTCATAAGGGGTTAGCCTTTGCTAAAAAAATGCAAAAAAAATAAAATGTGAAATTTTAAGTAATTCTGTTTATTTTACGAATCGTCTTCGAATTTCGATCTGCGGAATGCTAGAAAATATTCGAAATTCGAAAAAATGAAGGAGTTACAGCGTAGTTGGCCTTGAAAACGACTTTGAATTTTTACGCCCAAAATAAATTGGTTTTTGCTATGTTTTCCATAGCAACCTTTACAGTATCGCTTCATGTAGCACCTCTACGGAAAGGGATCTTTGTCACGAATCTAACGGTGTCTGAAAATTTGTAAAGTTTGCCAAAATAGGGAAGTTACAGCAATTGCAAACTCAAGTTGGTTTTTTTGAATTTTTGGGATATGAATTATGCGATTTTGATGCAATACACTGAAGATTTCAAGGAAATGGGAAATAATATTGATTCGTCCGGCACCACTACGGAAAGAGAATTTCTTCACGAATCCAACGGTGTCCTCAGAATGTTGAAGTTCGCAAAACTAACGAAGTTACAGCAATTTGAAACTCACGTAGATTTTTTTTGCGTTTTTTTGATATCAATTATGCGATTTTGAGCTTGTTTTTTGAAGAAAAAACATGGGAGTTGCGCAAAACCGATTTTTTTGCCATAATCTTCAATACTCTATACTCAACTCGAAAATTTTTTTCGCATCAAAAATTGAAAATTTTCATAAGGGGTTAGCCTTTGCTAAAAAAATGCAAAAAAAATAAAATGTGAAATTTTAAGTAATTCTGTTTATTTTACGAATCGTCTTCGAATTTCGAACTGCGGAATGCTAGAAAATATTCGAAATTCGAAAAAATGAAGGATTTACAGCGTAGTTGGCCTTGAAAACGACTTTGAATTTTTACGCCCAAAATAAATTGGTTTTTGCTATGTTTTCCATAGCAACCTTTACAGTATCGCTTCATGTAGCACCTCTACGGAAAGGGATCTTTGTCACGAATCTAACGGTGTCTGAAAATTTGTAAAGTTTGCCAAAATAGGGAAGTTACAGCAATTGCAAACTCAAGTTGGTTTTTTTGAATTTTTGGGATATGAATTATGCGATTTTGATGCAATACACTGAAGATTTCAAGGAAATGGGAAATAGTATTGATTCGTCCGGCACCACTACGGAAAGAGAATTTCTTCACGAATCCAACGGTGTCCTCAGAATGTTGAAGTTCGCAAAACTAACGAAGTTACAGCAATTTGAAACTCACGTAGATTTTTTTTGCGTTTTTTTGATATCAATTATGCGATTTTGAGCTTGTTTTTTGAAGAAAAAACATGGGAGTTGCGCAAAACCGATTTTTTTGCCATAATCTTCAATACTCTATACTCAACTCGAAAATTTTTTTCGCATCAAAAATTGAAAATTTTCATAAGGGGTTAGCCTTTGCTAAAAAAATGCAAAAAAAATAAAATGTGAAATTTTAAGTAATTCTGTTTATTTTACGAATCGTCTTCGAATTTCGAACTGCGGAATGCTAGAAAATATTCGAAATTCGAAAAAATGAAGGAGTTACAGCGTAGTTGGCCTTGAAAACGACTTTGAATTTTTACGCCCAAAATAAATTGGTGTTTGCTATGTTTTCCATAGCAACCTTTACAGTATCGCTTCATGTAGCACCTCTACGGAAAGGGATCTTTGTCACGAATCTAACGGTGTCTGAAAATTTGTAAAGTTTGCCAAAATAGGGAAGTTACAGCAATTGCAAACTCAAGTTGGTTTTTTTGAATTTTTGGGATATGAATTATGCGATTTTGATGCAATACACTGAAGATTTCAAGGAAATGGGAAATAATATTGATTCGTCCGGCACCACTACGGAAAGAGAATTTCTTCACGAATCCAACGGTGTCCTCAGAATGTTGAAGTTCGCAAAACTAACGAAGTTACAGCAATTTGAAACTCACTTAGATTTTTTTTGCGTTTTTTTGATATCAATTATGCGATTTTGAGCTTGTTTTTTGAAGAAAAAACATGGGAGTTGCGCAAAACCGATTTTTTTGCCATAATCTTCAATACTCTATACTCAACTCGAAAATTTTTTTCGCATCAAAAATTGAAAATTTTCATAAGGGGTTAGCCTTTGCTAAAAAAATGCAAAAAAAATAAAATGTGAAATTTTAAGTAATTCTGTTTATTTTACGAATCGTCTTCGAATTTCGAACTGCGGAATGCTAGAAAATATTCGAAATTCGAAAAAATGAAGGAGTTACAGCGTAGTTGGCCTTGAAAACGACTTTGAATTTTTACGCCCAAAATAAATTGGTTTTTGCTATGTTTTCCATAGCAACCTTTACAGTATCGCTTCATGTAGCACCTCTACGGAAAGGGATCTTTGTCACGAATCTAACGGTGTCTGAAAATTTGTAAAGTTTGCCAAAATAGGGAAGTTACAGCAATTGCAAACTCAAGTTGGTTTTTTTGAATTTTTGGGATATGAATTATGCGATTTTGATGCAATACACTGAAGATTTCAAGGAAATGGGAAATAATATTGATTCGTCCGGCACCACTACGGAAAGAGAATTTCTTCACGAATCCAACGGTGTCCTCAGAATGTTGAAGTTCGCAAAACTAACGAAGTTACAGCAATTTGAAACTCACGTAGATTTTTTTTGCGTTTTTTTGATATCAATTATGCGATTTTGAGCTTGTTTTTTGAAGAAAAAACATGGGAGTTGCGCAAAACCGATTTTTTTGCCATAATCTTCAATACTCTATACTCAACTCGAAAATTTTTTTCGCATCAAAAATTGAAAATTTTCATAAGGGGTTAGCCTTTGCTAAAAAAATGCAAAAAAAATAAAATGTGAAATTTTAAGTAATTCTGTTTATTTTACGAATCGTCTTCGAATTTCGAACTGCGGAATGCTAGAAAATATTCGAAATTCGAAAAAATGAAGGAGTTACAGCGTAGTTGGCCTTGAAAACGACTTTGAATTTTTACGCCCAAAATAAATTGGTTTTTGCTATGTTTTCCATAGCAACCTTTACAGTATCGCTTCATGTAGCACCTCTACGGAAAGGGATCTTTGTCACGAATCTAACGGTGTCTGAAAATTTGTAAAGTTTGCCAAAATAGGGAAGTTACAGCAATTGCAAACTCAAGTTGGTTTTTTTGAATTTTTGGGATATGAATTATGCGATTTTGATGCAATACACTGAAGATTTCAAGGAAATGGGAAATAGTATTGATTCGTCCGGCACCACTACGGAAAGAGAATTTCTTCACGAATCCAACGGTGTCCTCAGAATGTTGAAGTTCGCAAAACTAACGAAGTTACAGCAATTTGAAACTCACGTAGATTTTTTTTGCGTTTTTTTGATATCAATTATGCGATTTTGAGCTTGTTTTTTGAAGAAAAAACATGGGAGTTGCGCAAAACCGATTTTTTTGCCATAATCTTCAATACTCTATACTCAACTCGAAAATTTTTTTCGCATCAAAAATTGAAAATTTTCATAAGGGGTTAGCCTTTGCTAAAAAAATGCAAAAAAAATAAAATGTGAAATTTTAAGTAATTCTGTTTATTTTACGAATCGTCTTCGAATTTCGAACTGCGGAATGCTAGAAAATATTCGAAATTCGAAAAAATTAAGGAGTTACAGCGTAGTTGGCCTTGAAAACGACTTTGAATTTTTACGCCCAAAATAAATTGGTTTTTGCTATGTTTTCCATAGCAACCTTTACAGTATCGCTTCATGTAGCACCTCTACGGAAAGGGATCTTTGTCACGAATCTAACGGTGTCTGAAAATTTGTAAAGTTTGCCAAAATAGGGAAGTTACAGCAATTGCAAACTCAAGTTGGTTTTTTTGAATTTTTGGGATATGAATTATGCGATTTTGATGCAATACACTGAAGATTTCAAGGAAATGGGAAATAATATTGATTCGTCCGGCACCACTACGGAAAGAGAATTTCTTCACGAATCCAACGGTGTCCTCAGAATGTTGAAGTTCGCAAAACTAACGAAGTTACAGCAATTTGAAACTCACGTAGATTTTTTTTGCGTTTTTTTGATATCAATTATGCGATTTTGAGCTTGTTTTTTGAAGAAAAAACATGGGAGTTGCGCAAAACCGATTTTTTTGCCATAATCTTCAATACTCTATACTCAACTCGAAAATTTTTTTCGCATCAAAAATTGAAAATTTTCATAAGGGGTTAGCCTTTGCTAAAAAAATGCAAAAAAAATAAAATGTGAAATTTTAAGTAATTCTGTTTATTTTACGAATCGTCTTCGAATTTCGAACTGCGGAATGCTAGAAAATATTCGAAATTCGAAAAAATGAAGGAGTTACAGCGTAGTTGGCCTTGAAAACGACTTTGAATTTTTACGCCCAAAATAAATTGGTTTTTGCTATGTTTTCCATAGCAACCTTTACAGTATCGCTTCATGTAGCACCTCTACGGAAAGGGATCTTTGTCACGAATCTAACGGTGTCTGAAAATTTGTAAAGTTTGCCAAAATAGGGAAGTTACAGCAATTGCAAACTCAAGTTGGTTTTTTTGAATTTTTGGGATATGAATTATGCGATTTTGATGCAATACACTGAAGATTTCAAGGAAATGGGAAATAATATTGATTCGTCCGGCACCACTACGGAAAGAGAATTTCTTCACGAATCCAACGGTGTCCTCAGAATGTTGAAGTTCGCAAAACTAACGAAGTTACAGCAATTTGAAACTCACGTAGATTTTTTTTGCGTTTTTTTGATATCAATTATGCGATTTTGAGCTTGTTTTTTGAAGAAAAAACATGGGAGTTGCGCAAAACCGATTTTTTTGCCATAATCTTCAATACTCTATACTCAACTCGAAAATTTTTTTCGCATCAAAAATTGAAAATTTTCATAAGGGGTTAGCCTTTGCTAAAAAAATGCAAAAAAAATAAAATGTGAAATTTTAAGTAATTCTGTTTATTTTACGAATCGTCTTCGAATTTCGAACTGCGGAATGCTAGAAAATATTCGAAATTCGAAAAAATGAAGGAGTTACAGCGTAGTTGGCCTTGAAAACGACTTTGAATTTTTACGCCCAAAATAAATTGGTTTTTGCTATGTTTTCCATAGCAACCTTTACAGTATCGCTTCATGTAGCACCTCTACGGAAAGGGATCTTTGTCACGAATCTAACGGTGTCTGAAAATTTGTAAAGTTTGCCAAAATAGGGAAGTTACAGCAATTGCAAACTCAAGTTGGTTTTTTTGAATTTTTGGGATATGAATTATGCGATTTTGATGCAATACACTGAAGATTTCAAGGAAATGGGAAATAATATTGATTCGTCCGGCACCACTACGGAAAGAGAATTTCTTCACGAATCCAACGGTGTCCTCAGAATGTTGAAGTTCGCAAAACTAACGAAGTTACAGCAATTTGAAACTCACGTAGATTTTTTTTGCGTTTTTTTGATATCAATTATGCGATTTTGAGCTTGTTTTTTGAAGAAAAAACATGGGAGTTGCGCAAAACCGATTTTTTTGCCATAATCTTCAATACTCTATACTCAACTCGAAAATTTTTTTCGCATCAAAAATTGAAAATTTTCATAAGGGGTTAGCCTTTGCTAAAAAAATGCAAAAAAAATAAAATGTGAAATTTTAAGTAATTCTGTTTATTTTACGAATCGTCTTCGAATTTCGAACTGCGGAATGCTAGAAAATATTCGAAATTCGAAAAAATGAAGGAGTTACAGCGTAGTTGGCCTTGAAAACGACTTTGAATTTTTACGCCCAAAATAAATTGGTTTTTGCTATGTTTTCCATAGCAACCTTTACAGTATCGCTTCATGTAGCACCTCTACGGAAAGGGATCTTTGTCATGAATCTAACGGTGTCTGAAAATTTGTAAAGTTTGCCAAAATAGGGAAGTTACAGCAATTGCAAACTCAAGTTGGTTTTTTTGAATTTTTGGGATATGAATTATGCGATTTTGATGCAATACACTGAAGATTTCAAGGAAATGGGAAATAATATTGATTCGTCCGGCACCACTACGGAAAGAGAATTTCTTCACGAATCCAACGGTGTCCTCAGAATGTTGAAGTTCGCAAAACTAACGAAGTTACAGCAATTTGAAACTCACGTAGATTTTTTTTGCGTTTTTTTGATATCAATTATGCGATTTTGAGCTTGTTTTTTGAAGAAAAAACATGGGAGTTGCGCAAAACCGATTTTTTTGCCATAATCTTCAATACTCTATACTCAACTCGAAAATTTTTTTCGCATCAAAAATTGAAAATTTTCATAAGGGGTTAGCCTTTGCTAAAAAAATGCAAAAAAAATAAAATGTGAAATTTTAAGTAATTCTGTTTATTTTACGAATCGTCTTCGAATTTCGAACTGCGGAATGCTAGAAAATATTCGAAATTCGAAAAAATGAAGGAGTTACAGCGTAGTTGGCCTTGAAAACGACTTTGAATTTTTACGCCCAAAATAAATTGGTTTTTGCTATGTTTTCCATAGCAACCTTTACAGTATCGCTTCATGTAGCACCTCTACGGAAAGGGATCTTTGTCACGAATCTAACGGTGTCTGAAAATTTGTAAAGTTTGCCAAAATAGGGAAGTTACAGCAATTGCAAACTCAAGTTGGTTTTTTTGAATTTTTGGGATATGAATTATGCGATTTTGATGCAATACACTGAAGATTTCAAGGAAATGGGAAATAATATTGATTCGTCCGGCACCACTACGGAAAGAGAATTTCTTCACGAATCCAACGGTGTCCTCAGAATGTTGAAGTTCGCAAAACTAACGAAGTTACAGCAATTTGAAACTCACGTAGATTTTTTTTGCGTTTTTTTGATATCAATTATGCGATTTTGAGCTTGTTTTTTGAAGAAAAAACATGGGAGTTGCGCAAAACCGATTTTTTTGCCATAATCTTCAATACTCTATACTCAACTCGAAAATTTTTTTCGCATCAAAAATTGAAAATTTTCATAAGGGGTTAGCCTTTGCTAAAAAAATGCAAAAAAAATAAAATGTGAAATTTTAAGTAATTCTGTTTATTTTACGAATCGTCTTCGAATTTCGAACTGCGGAATGCTAGAAAATATTCGAAATTCGAAAAAATGAAGGAGTTACAGCGTAGTTGGCCTTGAAAACGACTTTGAATTTTTACGCCCAAAATAAATTGGTTTTTGCTATGTTTTCCATAGCAACCTTTACAGTATCGCTTCATGTAGCACCTCTACGGAAAGGGATCTTTGTCACGAATCTAACGGTGTCTGAAAATTTGTAAAGTTTGCCAAAATAGGGAAGTTACAGCAATTGCAAACTCAAGTTGGTTTTTTTGAATTTTTGGGATATGAATTATGCGATTTTGATGCAATACACTGAAGATTTCAAGGAAATGGGAAATAGTATTGATTCGTCCGGCACCACTACGGAAAGAGAATTTCTTCACGAATCCAACGGTGTCCTCAGAATGTTGAAGTTCGCAAAACTAACGAAGTTACAGCAATTTGAAACTCACGTAGATTTTTTTTGCGTTTTTTTGATATCAATTATGCGATTTTGAGCTTGTTTTTTGAAGAAAAAACATGGGAGTTGCGCAAAACCGATTTTTTTGCCATAATCTTCAATACTCTATACTCAACTCGAAAATTTTTTTCGCATCAAAAATTGAAAATTTTCATAAGGGGTTAGCCTTTGCTAAAAAAATGCAAAAAAAATAAAATGTGAAATTTTAAGTAATTCTGTTTATTTTACGAATCGTCTTCGAATTTCGAACTGCGGAATGCTAGAAAATATTCGAAATTCGAAAAAATGAAGGAGTTACAGCGTAGTTGGCCTTGAAAACGACTTTGAATTTTTACGCCCAAAATAAATTGGTTTTTGCTATGTTTTCCATAGCAACCTTTACAGTATCGCTTCATGTAGCACCTCTACGGAAAGGGATCTTTGTCATGAATCTAACGGTGTCTGAAAATTTGTAAAGTTTGCCAAAATAGGGAAGTTACAGCAATTGCAAACTCAAGTTGGTTTTTTTGAATTTTTGGGATATGAATTATGCGATTTTGATGCAATACACTGAAGATTTCAAGGAAATGGGAAATAGTATTGATTCGTCCGGCACCACTACGGAAAGAGAATTTCTTCACGAATCCAACGGTGTCCTCAGAATGTTGAAGTTCGCAAAACTAACGAAGTTACAGCAATTTGAAACTCACGTAGATTTTTTTTGCGTTTTTTTGATATCAATTATGCGATTTTGAGCTTGTTTTTTGAAGAAAAAACATGGGAGTTGCGCAAAACCGATTTTTTTGCCATAATCTTCAATACTCTATACTGAACTCGAAAATTTTTTTCGCATCAAAAATTGAAAATTTTCATAAGGGGTTAGCCTTTGCTAAGAAAATGCAAAAAAAATAAAATGTGAAATTTTAAGTAATTCTGTTTATTTTACGAATCGTCTTCGAATTTCGAACTGCGGAATGCTAGAAAATATTCGAAATTCGAAAAAATGAAGGAGTTACAGCGTAGTTGGCCTTGAAAACGACTTTGAATTTTTACGCCCAAAATAAATTGGTTTTTGCTATGTTTTCCATAGCAACCTTTACAGTATCGCTTCATGTAGCACCTCTACGGAAAGGGATCTTTGTCACGAATCTAACGGTGTCTGAAAATTTGTAAAGTTTGCCAAAATAGGGAAGTTACAGCAATTGCAAACTCAAGTTGGTTTTTTTGAATTTTTGGGATATGAATTATGCGATTTTGATGCAATACACTGAAGATTTCAAGGAAATGGGAAATAGTATTGATTCGTCCGGCACCACTACGGAAAGAGAATTTCTTCACGAATCCAACGGTGTCCTCAGAATGTTGAAGTTCGCAAAACTAACGAAGTTACAGCAATTTGAAACTCACGTAGATTTTTTTTGCGTTTTTTTGATATCAATTATGCGATTTTGAGCTTGTTTTTTGAAGAAAAAACATGGGAGTTGCGCAAAACCGATTTTTTTGCCATAATCTTCAATACTCTATACTCAACTCGAAAATTTTTTTCGCATCAAAAATTGAAAATTTTCATAAGGGGTTAGCCTTTGCTAAAAAAATGCAAAAAAAATAAAATGTGAAATTTTAAGTAATTCTGTTTATTTTACGAATCGTCTTCGAATTTCGAACTGCGGAATGCTAGAAAATATTCGAAATTCGAAAAAATGAAGGAGTTACAGCGTAGTTGGCCTTGAAAACGACTTTGAATTTTTACGCCCAAAATAAATTGGTTTTTGCTATGTTTTCCATAGCAACCTTTACAGTATCGCTTCATGTAGCACCTCTACGGAAAGGGATCTTTGTCACGAATCTAACGGTGTCTGAAAATTTGTAAAGTTTGCCAAAATAGGGAAGTTACAGCAATTGCAAACTCAAGTTGGTTTTTTTGAATTTTTGGGATATGAATTATGCGATTTTGATGCAATACACTGAAGATTTCAAGGAAATGGGAAATAATATTGATTCGTCCGGCACCACTACGGAAAGAGAATTTCTTCACGAATCCAACGGTGTCCTCAGAATGTTGAAGTTCGCAAAACTAACGAAGTTACAGCAATTTGAAACTCACGTAGATTTTTTTTGCGTTTTTTTGATATCAATTATGCGATTTTGAGCTTGTTTTTTGAAGAAAAAACATGGGAGTTGCGCAAAACCGATTTTTTTGCCATAATCTTCAATACTCTATACTCAACTCGAAAATTTTTTTCGCATCAAAAATTGAAAATTTTCATAAGGGGTTAGCCTTTGCTAAAAAAATGCAAAAAAAATAAAATGTGAAATTTTAAGTAATTCTGTTTATTTTACGAATCGTCTTCGAATTTCGAACTGCGGAATGCTAGAAAATATTCGAAATTCGAAAAAATGAAGGAGTTACAGCGTAGTTGGCCTTAAAAACGACTTTGAATTTTTACGCCCAAAATAAATTGGTTTTTGCTATGTTTTCCATAGCAACCTTTACAGTATCGCTTCATGTAGCACCTCTACGGAAAGGGATCTTTGTCATGAATCTAACGGTGTCTGAAAATTTGTAAAGTTTGCCAAAATAGGGAAGTTACAGCAATTGCAAACTCAAGTTGGTTTTTTTGAATTTTTGGGATATGAATTATGCGATTTTGATGCAATACACTGAAGATTTCAAGGAAATGGGAAATAATATTGATTCGTCCGGCACCACTACGGAAAGAGAATTTCTTCACGAATCCAACGGTGTCCTCAGAATGTTGAAGTTCGCAAAACTAACGAAGTTACAGCAATTTGAAACTCACGTAGATTTTTTTTGCGTTTTTTTGATATCAATTATGCGATTTTGAGCTTGTTTTTTGAAGAAAAAACATGGGAGTTGCGCAAAACCGATTTTTTTTGCCATAATCTTCAATACTCTATACTCAACTCGAAAATTTTTTTCGCATCAAAAATTGAAAATTTTCATAAGGGGTTAGCCTTTGCTAAAAAAATGCAAAAAAAATAAAATGTGAAATTTTAAGTAATTCTGTTTATTTTACGAATCGTCTTCGAATTTCGAACTGCGGAATGCTAGAAAATATTCGAAATTCGAAAAAATGAAGGAGTTACAGCGTAGTTGGCCTTGAAAACGACTTTGAATTTTTACGCCCAAAATAAATTGGTTTTTGCTATGTTTTCCATAGCAACCTTTACAGTATCGCTTCATGTAGCACCTCTACGGAAAGGGATCTTTGTCACGAATCTAACGGTGTCTGAAAATTTGTAAAGTTTGCCAAAATAGGGAAGTTACAGCAATTGCAAACTCAAGTTGGTTTTTTTGAATTTTTGGGATATGAATTATGCGATTTTGATGCAATACACTGAAGATTTCAAGGAAATGGGAAATAGTATTGATTCGTCCGGCACCACTACGGAAAGAGAATTTCTTCACGAATCCAACGGTGTCCTCAGAATGTTGAAGTTCGCAAAACTAACGAAGTTACAGCAATTTGAAACTCACGTAGATTTTTTTTGCGTTTTTTTGATATCAATTATGCGATTTTGAGCTTGTTTTTTTGAAGAAAAAACATGGGAGTTGCGCAAAACCGATTTTTTTGCCATAATCTTCAATACTCTATACTCAACTCGAAAATTTTTTTCGCATCAAAAATTGAAAATTTTCATAAGGGGTTAGCCTTTGCTAAAAAAATGCAAAAAAAATAAAATGTGAAATTTTAAGTAATTCTGTTTATTTTACGAATCGTCTTCGAATTTCGAACTGCGGAATGCTAGAAAATATTCGAAATTCGAAAAAATGAAGGAGTTACAGCGTAGTTGGCCTTGAAAACGACTTTGAATTTTTACGCCCAAAATAAATTGGTTTTTGCTATGTTTTCCATAGCAACCTTTACAGTATCGCTTCATGTAGCACCTCTACGGAGAGGGATCTTTGTCACGAATCTAACGGTGTCTGAAAATTTGTAAAGTTTGCCAAAATAGGGAAGTTACAGCAATTGCAAACTCAAGTTGGTTTTTTTGAATTTTTGGGATATGAATTATGCGATTTTGATGCAATACACTGAAGATTTCAAGGAAATGGGAAATAATATTGATTCGTCCGGCACCACTACGGAAAGAGAATTTCTTCACGAATCCAACGGTGTCCTCAGAATGTTGAAGTTCGCAAAACTAACGAAGTTACAGCAATTTGAAACTCACGTAGATTTTTTTTGCGTTTTTTTGATATCAATTATGCGATTTTGAGCTTGTTTTTTGAAGAAAAAACATGGGAGTTGCGCAAAACCGATTTTTTTGCCATAATCTTCAATACTCTATACTCAACTCGAAAATTTTTTTCGCATCAAAAATTGAAAATTTTCATAAGGGGTTAGCCTTTGCTAAAAAAATGCAAAACAAGTAAAAGCGTGCTAAGTTCGGCCGGGCCGAATCTTATATACCCTCCACCATGGATCGCATTTGTCGAGTTCTTTTCCCGGCATCACTTCTTAGGCAAAAAAGGATATAAGAAAAGAGTTGCCCTGCTATTAAAACGATATCAAGATATGGTCCGGTTCGGACCACAATTAAATTATATGTTGGAGACCTGTGTAAAATTTCAGTCAATTCGTATAAGAATTGCGCCCATTGGGGCTCACGAAGTAAAATAGAGAGAACGATTTATATGGGATCTGTATCGGGCTATAGACCGATTCAGACCATAATAAACACGTTTGTTGATGGTCATGAGAGGATCCGTCGTACAAAATTTCAGGCATATCGGATAATAACTGCAACCTCTAGGAGTCAAGAAGTCAAGATCCCAGATCGGTTTATATGGCAGCTATATCAGGTTATGAACCGATTTGAACCTTATTTGACACAGTTGTTGAAAGTAAAAATAAAATGCGTCATGCAAAATTTCAGCCAAATCGGATAGGAATTGCGCCCTCTAGAAGCTCAAGAAGTCAAATCCCCAGATCTGCTTATATGACAGCTATATCAGGTTATGAACCGATTTGAACCATACTTGGCACAGTTGTTGGGAATCATAACAAAACACGTCGTGCGAAATTCCATTTCAATCGGATAAGAATTGCGCCCTCTAGAGGCTCAAGAAGTCAAGACCCAAGATCGGTTTATATGGCAGCTATATCAGGTTATGGACCGATTTGAACCATACTTGGCACAGTTGTTGGATATCATAACAAAACACGTCGTGCAAAATTTCATTTCAATCGGATAAGAATTGCGCACTCTAGAGGCTCAAGAAGTCAAGACCCAAGATCGGTTTATATGGCAGCTATATAAGGTTATGGACTGATTTAAACCATACTTGGCACAGTTGTTGGATATCATAATAAAACACGTCGTGCAAAATTTCATCCCAATCGGATAAGAATTGCGCACTCTAGAGGCTCAAGAAGTCAAGACCCAAGATCGGTTTATATGGCAGCTATATCAGGTTATGAACCGATTTGAACCATACTTAGCACAGTTGTTGGATATCATAACAAAACACGTCGTGCGAAATTCCATTTCAATCGGATAAGAATTGCGCCCTCTAGAGGCTCAAGAAGTCAAGACCCAAGATCGGTTTATATAGCAGCTATATCAGGTTATGGACCGATTTGAACCATACTTGGCACAATTGTTGGATATCATAAAAAAACACGCCGTACAAAATTTCATTCGAATCGCATAAGAATTGCGCACTCTAGAGGCTCAAGAAGTCAAGACCCAAGATCGGTTTATATGGCAGCTATATCAAAACATGAACCGATATGGCCCATTTACAATACCAACCGACCTACACTAATAAGAAGTATTTGTGCAAAATTTCAAACGGCTAGCTTTACTCCTTCGGAAGTTAGCGTGCTTTCGACAGACAGACGGACGGACGGACGGACGGACGGACGGACGGACGGACGGACGGACGGACGGACAGACGGACGGACATGGCTAGATCGACATAAAATGTCACGACGATCAAGAATATATATACTTTATGGGGTCTCAGACGAATATTTCGAGTAGTTACAAACAGAATGACGAAATTAGTATACCCCCCATCTTATGGTGGAGGGTATAAAAAATAAAATGTGAAATTTTAAGTAATTCTGTTTATTTTACGAATCGTCTTCGAATTTCGAACTGCGGAATGCTAGAAAATATTCGAATTCGAAAAAATGAAGGAGTTACAGCGTAGTTGGCCTTGAAAACGACTTTGAATTTTTACGCCCAAAATAAATTGGTTTTTGCTATGTTTTCCATAGCAACCTTTACAGTATCGCTTCATGTAGCACCTCTACGGAAAGGGATCTTTGTCACGAATCTAACGGTGTCTGAAAATTTGTAAAGTTTGCCAAAATAGGGAAGTTACAGCAATTGCAAACTCAAGTTGGTTTTTTTGAATTTTTGGGATATGAATTATGCGATTTTGATGCAATACACTGAAGATTTCAAGGAAATGGGAAATAATATTGATTCGTCCGGCACCACTACGGAAAGAGAATTTCTTCACGAATCCAACGGTGTCCTCAGAATGTTGAAGTTCGCAAAACTAACGAAGTTACAGCAATTTGAAACTCACGTAGATTTTTTTTGCGTTTTTTTGATATCAATTATGCGATTTTGAGCTTGTTTTTTGAAGAAAAAACATGGGAGTTGCGCAAAACCGATTTTTTTGCCATAATCTTCAATACTCTATACTCAACTCGAAAATTTTTTTCGCATCAAAAATTGAAAATTTTCATAAGGGGTTAGCCTTTGCTAAAAAAATGCAAAAAAAATAAAATGTGAAATTTTAAGTAATTCTGTTTATTTTACGAATCGTCTTCGAATTTCGAACTGCGGAATGCTAGAAAATATTCGAAATTCGAAAAAATGAAGGAGTTACAGCGTAGTTGGCCTTGAAAACGACTTTGAATTTTTACGCCCAAAATAAATTGGTTTTTGCTATGTTTTCCATAGCAACCTTTACAGTATCGCTTCATGTAGCACCTCTACGGAAAGGGATCTTTGTCACGAATCTAACGGTGTCTGAAAATTTGTAAAGTTTGCCAAAATAGGGAAGTTACAGCAATTGCAAACTCAAGTTGGTTTTTTTGAATTTTTGGGATATGAATTATGCGATTTTGATGCAATACACTGAA
The DNA here is from genome assembly GCF_963082655.1 of Stomoxys calcitrans. Classification (NCBI taxonomy): domain Eukaryota; kingdom Metazoa; phylum Arthropoda; class Insecta; order Diptera; family Muscidae; genus Stomoxys; species Stomoxys calcitrans. Next base: position 69,501 of record NW_026739148.1, on the reverse strand, counting down.
GATTTCAAGGAAATGGGAAATAATATTGATTCGTCCGGCACCACTACGGAAAGAGAATTTCTTCACGAATCCAACGGTGTCCTCAGAATGTTGAAGTTCGCAAAACTAACGAAGTTACAGCAATTTGAAACTCACGTAGATTTTTTTTGCGTTTTTTTGATATCAATTATGCGATTTTGAGCTTGTTTTTTGAAGAAAAAACATGGGAGTTGCGCAAAACCGATTTTTTTGCCATAATCTTCAATACTCTATACTCAACTCGAAAATTTTTTTCGCATCAAAAATTGAAAATTTTCATAAGGGGTTAGCCTTTGCTAAAAAAATGCAAAAAAAATAAAATGTGAAATTTTAAGTAATTCTGTTTATTTTACGAATCGTCTTCGAATTTCGAACTGCGGAATGCTAGAAAATATTCGAAATTCGAAAAAATGAAGGAGTTACAGCGTAGTTGGCCTTGAAAACGACTTTGAATTTTTACGCCCAAAATAAATTGGTTTTTGCTATGTTTTCCATAGCAACCTTTACAGTATCGCTTCATGTAGCACCTCTACGGAAAGGGATCTTTGTCACGAATCTAACGGTGTCTGAAAATTTGTAAAGTTTGCCAAAATAGGGAAGTTACAGCAATTGCAAACTCAAGTTGGTTTTTTTGAATTTTTGGGATATGAATTATGCGATTTTGATGCAATACACTGAAGATTTCAAGGAAATGGGAAATAGTATTGATTCGTCCGGCACCACTACGGAAAGAGAATTTCTTCACGAATCCAACGGTGTCCTCAGAATGTTGAAGTTCGCAAAACTAACGAAGTTACAGCAATTTGAAACTCACGTAGATTTTTTTTGCGTTTTTTTGATATCAATTATGCGATTTTGAGCTTGTTTTTTGAAGAAAAAACATGGGAGTTGCGCAAAAACGATTTTTTTGCCATAATCTTCAATACTCTATACTCAACTCGAAAATTTTTTTCGCATCAAAAATTGAAAATTTTCATAAGGGGTTAGCCTTTGCTAAAAAAATGCAAAAAAAATAAAATGTGAAATTTTAAGTAATTCTGTTTATTTTACGAATCGTCTTCGAATTTCGAACTGCGGAATGCTAGAAAATATTCGAAATTCGAAAAAATGAAGGAGTTACAGCGTAGTTGGCCTTGAAAACGACTTTGAATTTTTACGCCCAAAATAAATTGGTTTTTGCTATGTTTTCCATAGCAACCTTTACAGTATCGCTTCATGTAGCACCTCTACGGAAAGGGATCTTTGTCACGAATCTAACGGTGTCTGAAAATTTGTAAAGTTTGCCAAAATAGGGAAGTTACAGCAATTGCAAACTCAAGTTGGTTTTTTTGAATTTTTGGGATATGAATTATGCGATTTTGATGCAATACACTGAAGATTTCAAGGAAATGGGAAATAGTATTGATTCGTCCGGCACCACTACGGAAAGAGAATTTCTTCACGAATCCAACGGTGTCCTCAGAATGTTGAAGTTCGCAAAACTAACGAAGTTACAGCAATTTGAAACTCACGTAGATTTTTTTTGCGTTTTTTTGATATCAATTATGCGATTTTGAGCTTGTTTTTTGAAGAAAAAACATGGGAGTTGCGCAAAACCGATTTTTTTGCCATAATCTTCAATACTCTATACTCAACTCGAAAATTTTTTTCGCATCAAAAATTGAAAATTTTCATAAGGGGTTAGCCTTTGCTAAAAAAATGCAAAAAAAATAAAATGTGAAATTTTAAGTAATTCTGTTTATTTTACGAATCGTCTTCGAATTTCGAACTGCGGAATGCTAGAAAATATTCGAAATTCGAAAAAATGAAGGAGTTACAGCGTAGTTGGCCTTGAAAACGACTTTGAATTTTTACGCCCAAAATAAATTGGTTTTTGCTATGTTTTCCATAGCAACCTTTACAGTATCGCTTCATGTAGCACCTCTACGGAAAGGGATCTTTGTCACGAATCTAACGGTGTCTGAAAATTTGTAAAGTTTGCCAAAATAGGGAAGTTACAGCAATTGCAAACTCAAGTTGGTTTTTTTGAATTTTTGGGATATGAATTATGCGATTTTGATGCAATACACTGAAGATTTCAAGGAAATGGGAAATAATATTGATTCGTCCGGCACCACTACGGAAAGAGAATTTCTTCACGAATCCAACGGTGTCCTCAGAATGTTGAAGTTCGCAAAACTAACGAAGTTACAGCAATTTGAAACTCACGTAGATTTTTTTTGCGTTTTTTTGATATCAATTATGCGATTTTGAGCTTGTTTTTTGAAGAAAAAACATGGGAGTTGCGCAAAACCGATTTTTTTGCCATAATCTTCAATACTCTATACTCAACTCGAAAATTTTTTTCGCATCAAAAATTGAAAATTTTCATAAGGGGTTAGCCTTTGCTAAAAAAATGCAAAAAAAATAAAATGTGAAATTTTAAGTAATTCTGTTTATTTTACGAATCGTCTTCGAATTTCGAACTGCGGAATGCTAGAAAATATTCGAAATTCGAAAAAATGAAGGAGTTACAGCGTAGTTGGCCTTGAAAACGACTTTGAATTTTTACGCCCAAAATAAATTGGTTTTTGCTATGTTTTCCATAGCAACCTTTACAGTATCGCTTCATGTAGCACCTCTACGGAAAGGGATCTTTGTCACGAATCTAACGGTGTCTGAAAATTTGTAAAGTTTGCCAAAATAGGGAAGTTACAGCAATTGCAAACTCAAGTTGGTTTTTTTGAATTTTTGGGATATGAATTATGCGATTTTGATGCAATACACTGAAGATTTCAAGGAAATGGGAAATAGTATTGATTCGTCCGGCACCACTACGGAAAGAGAATTTCTTCACGAATCCAACGGTGTCCTCAGAATGTTGAAGTTCGCAAAACTAACGAAGTTACAGCAATTTGAAACTCACGTAGATTTTTTTGCGTTTTTTTGATATCAATTATGCGATTTTGAGCTTGTTTTTTGAAGAAAAAACATGGGAGTTGCGCAAAACCGATTTTTTTGCCATAATCTTCAATACTCTATACTCAACTCGAAAATTTTTTTCGCATCAAAAATTGAAAATTTTCATAAGGGGTTAGCCTTTGCTAAAAAAATGCAAAAAAAATAAAATGTGAAATTTTAAGTAATTCTGTTTATTTTACGAATCGTCTTCGAATTTCGAACTGCGGAATGCTAGAAAATATTCGAAATTCGAAAAAATGAAGGAGTTACAGCGTAGTTGGCCTTGAAAACGACTTTGAATTTTTACGCCCAAAATAAATTGGTTTTTGCTATGTTTTCCATAGCAACCTTTACAGTATCGCTTCATGTAGCACCTCTACGGAAAGGGATCTTTGTCACGAATCTAACGGTGTCTGAAAATTTGTAAAGTTTGCCAAAATAGGGAAGTTACAGCAATTGCAAACTCAAGTTGGTTTTTTTGAATTTTTGGGATATGAATTATGCGATTTTGATGCAATACACTGAAGATTTCAAGGAAATGGGAAATAATATTGATTCGTCCGGCACCACTACGGAAAGAGAATTTCTTCACGAATCCAACGGTGTCCTCAGAATGTTGAAGTTCGCAAAACTAACGAAGTTACAGCAATTTGAAACTCACGTAGATTTTTTTTGCGTTTTTTTGATATCAATTATGCGATTTTGAGCTTGTTTTTTGAAGAAAAAACATGGGAGTTGCGCAAAACCGATTTTTTTGCCATAATCTTCAATACTCTATACTCAACTCGAAAATTTTTTTCGCATCAAAAATTGAAAATTTTCATAAGGGGTTAGCCTTTGCTAAAAAAATGCAAAAAAAATAAAATGTGAAATTTTAAGTAATTCTGTTTATTTTACGAATCGTCTTCGAATTTCGAACTGCGGAATGCTAGAAAATATTCGAAATTCGAAAAAATGAAGGAGTTACAGCGTAGTTGGCCTTGAAAACGACTTTGAATTTTTACGCCCAAAATAAATTGGTTTTTGCTATGTTTTCCATAGCAACCTTTACAGTATCGCTTCATGTAGCACCTCTACGGAAAGGGATCTTTGTCACGAATCTAACGGTGTCTGAAAATTTGTAAAGTTTGCCAAAATAGGGAAGTTACAGCAATTGCAAACTCAAGTTGGTTTTTTTGAATTTTTGGGATATGAATTATGCGATTTTGATGCAATACACTGAAGATTTCAAGGAAATGAGAAATAATATTGATTCGTCCGGCACCACTACGGAAAGAGAATTTCTTCACGAATCCAACGGTGTCCTCAGAATGTTGAAGTTCGCAAAACTAACGAAGTTACAGCAATTTGAAACTCACGTAGATTTTTTTTGCGTTTTTTTGATATCAATTATGCGATTTTGAGCTTGTTTTTTGAAGAAAAAACATGGGAGTTGCGCAAAACCGATTTTTTTGCCATAATCTTCAATACTCTATACTCAACTCGAAAATTTTTTTCGCATCAAAAATTGAAAATTTTCATAAGGGGTTAGCCTTTGCTAAAAAAATGCAAAAAAAATAAAATGTGAAATTTTAAGTAATTCTGTTTATTTTACGAATCGTCTTCGAATTTCGATCTGCGGAATGCTAGAAAATATTCGAAATTCGAAAAAATGAAGGAGTTACAGCGTAGTTGGCCTTGAAAACGACTTTGAATTTTTACGCCCAAAATAAATTGGTTTTTGCTATGTTTTCCATAGCAACCTTTACAGTATCGCTTCATGTAGCACCTCTACGGAAAGGGATCTTTGTCACGAATCTAACGGTGTCTGAAAATTTGTAAAGTTTGCCAAAATAGGGAAGTTACAGCAATTGCAAACTCAAGTTGGTTTTTTTGAATTTTTGGGATATGAATTATGCGATTTTGATGCAATACACTGAAGATTTCAAGGAAATGGGAAATAGTATTGATTCGTCCGGCACCACTACGGAAAGAGAATTTCTTCACGAATCCAACGGTGTCCTCAGAATGTTGAAGTTCGCAAAACTAACGAAGTTACAGCAATTTGAAACTCACGTAGATTTTTTTTGCGTTTTTTTGATATCAATTATGCGATTTTGAGCTTGTTTTTTGAAGAAAAAACATGGGAGTTGCGCAAAACCGATTTTTTTGCCATAATCTTCAATACTCTATACTCAACTCGAAAATTTTTTTCGCATCAAAAATTGAAAATTTTCATAAGGGGTTAGCCTTTGCTAAAAAAATGCAAAAAAAATAAAATGTGAAATTTTAAGTAATTCTGTTTATTTTACGAATCGTCTTCGAATTTCGAACTGCGGAATGCTAGAAAATATTCGAAATTCGAAAAAATGAAGGAGTTACAGCGTAGTTGGCCTTGAAAACGACTTTGAATTTTTACGCCCAAAATAAATTGGCTTTTGCTATGTTTTCCATAGCAACCTTTACAGTATCGCTTCATGTAGCACCTCTACGGAAAGGGATCTTTGTCACGAATCTAACGGTGTCTGAAAATTTGTAAAGTTTGCCAAAATAGGGAAGTTACAGCAATTGCAAACTCAAGTTGGTTTTTTTGAATTTTTGGGATATGAATTATGCGATTTTGATGCAATACACTGAAGATTTCAAGGAAATGGGAAATAATATTGATTCGTCCGGCACCACTACGGAAAGAGAATTTCTTCACGAATCCAACGGTGTCCTCAGAATGTTGAAGTTCGCATAACTAACGAAGTTACAGCAATTTGAAACTCACGTAGATTTTTTTTGCGTTTTTTTGATATCAATTATGCGATTTTGAGCTTGTTTTTTGAAGAAAAAACATGGGAGTTGCGCAAAACCGATTTTTTTGCCATAATCTTCAATACTCTATACTCAACTCGAAAATTTTTTTCGCATCAAAAATTGAAAATTTTCATAAGGGGTTAGCCTTTGCTAAAAAAATGCAAAAAAAATAAAATGTGAAATTTTAAGTAATTCTGTTTATTTTACGAATCGTCTTCGAATTTCGAACTGCGGAATGCTAGAAAATATTCGAAATTCGAAAAAATGAAGGAGTTACAGCGTAGTTGGCCTTGAAAACGACTTTGAATTTTTACGCCCAAAATAAATTGGTTTTTGCTATGTTTTCCATAGCAACCTTTACAGTATCGCTTCATGTAGCACCTCTACGGAAAGGGATCTTTGTCACGAATCTAACGGTGTCTGAAAATTTGTAAAGTTTGCCAAAATAGGGAAGTTACAGCAATTGCAAACTCAAGTTGGTTTTTTTGAATTTTTGGGATATGAATTATGCGATTTTGATGCAATACACTGAAGATTTCAAGGAAATGGGAAATAGTATTGATTCGTCCGGCACCACTACGGAAAGAGAATTTCTTCACGAATCCAACGGTGTCCTCAGAATGTTGAAGTTCGCAAAACTAACGAAGTTACAGCAATTTGAAACTCACGTAGATTTTTATACCCTCCACCATAAGATGGGGGGTATACTAATTTCGTCATTCTGTTTGTAACTACTCGAAATATTCGTCTGAGACCCCATAAAGTATATATATTCTTGATCGTCGTGACATTTTATGTCGATCTAACCATGTCCGTCCGTCTGTCCGTCCGTCCGTCCGTCCGTCCGTCCGTCCGTCCGTCTGTCTGTCGAAAGCACGCTAACTTCCGAAGGAGTAAAGCTAGCCGCTTGAAATTTTGCACAAATACTTCTTATTAGTGTAGGTCGGTTGGTATTGTAAATGGGCCATATCGGTCCATGTTTTGATATAGCTGCCATATAAACCGATCTTGGGTCTTGACTTCTTGAGCCTGTAGAGTGCGCAATTCTTATCCGATTGGAATGAAATTTTGCACGACGTGTTTTGCTATGATATCCAACAACTGTGCCAAGTATGGTTCAAATCAGTCCATAACCTGATATAGCTGCCATATAAACCGATCTTGGGTCTTGACTTCTTGAGCCTCTAGAGTGCGCAATTCTTATCCGATTGGAATGAAATTTTGCACGACGTGTTTTTTTATTATATCCAACAACAGTGCCAAGTTTGGCTTAAATCGGTCCATAACCTGATATAGCTACCATATAAACCGATCTTGGGTCTTGACTTCTTGAGCCTCTAGAGTGCGCAATTCTTATCCGATTGGAATGAAATTTTGCACGACGTGTTTTTTTATTATATCCAACAACAGTGCCAAGTATGGCTTAAATCGGTCCATAACCTGATATAGCTACCATATAAACCGATCTTGGGTCTTGACTTCTTGAGCCTGTAGAGTGCGCAATTCTTATCCGATTGGAATGAAATTTTGCACGACGTGTTTTGCTATGATATCCAACAACTGTGCCAAGTATGGTTCAAATCGGTCCATAACCTGATATAGCTGCCATATAAACCGATCTTGGGTCTTGACTTCTTGAGCCTCTAGCGTGCGCAATTCTTATCCGATCAGAATGAAATTTTGCACAACGTGTTTTGTTATGATATCCAACAACTGTGCCAAGTATGGTTCAAATCAGTCCATAACCTGATATAGCTGCCATATAAACCGATCTTGGGTCTTGACTTCTTGAGCCTCTAGAGTGCGCAATTCTTATCCGATTGGAATGAAATTTTGCACGACGTGTTTTTTTATTATATCCAACAACAGTGCCAAGTATGGCTTAAATCGGTCCATAACCTGATATAGCTACCATATAAACCGATCTTGGGTCTTGATCTCTTGACCCTCTAGAGTGCGCTATTCTTTTCCGAATGGAATGGAATTTCGCACGACGTGTTTTGTTATGATACCCAACAACTGTGCCAAGTATGGTTCAAATCGGTCCATAACCTGATATAGCTACCATATAAACCGATCTTGGGTCTTGACTTCTTGACCCTCTAGAGGGCACAATTCTTATCCGATTTGAATGAATTTTTGCACGAAGTATTTCGTTATGATATCCAACAACTGTGCCAAGTATGGTTCAAATCGGTTCATAAACTGATATAGCTGTCATATAAACAGATCTGGGGATTTGATTTCTTGAGCTTCTAGAGGGCGCAATTCCTATCCGATTTGGCTGAAATTTTGCATGACGTATTTTATTTTTACTTTCAACAACTGGGTCAAATAAGGTTCAAATCGGTTCATAACCTGATATAGCTGCCATATAAACCGATCTGGGATCTTGACTTCTTGACCCCTAGAGGTCGCAATTATTATCCGATAGCCTGAAATTTTGTACGATGGATCCTCTCATGACCATCAACAAACGTGTTTATTATGGTCTGAATCGGTCTATAGCCCGATACAGATCTCATATAAATCGTTCTCTCTATTTTACTTCGTGAGCCCCAATGGGCGCAATTCTTAAACGAATTGGCTGAAATTTTACACAGGCCTCCAACATATAATTTAATTGTGGTCCGAACCGGACCATATCTTGATATCGTTTTAATAGCAGAGTAACTCTTTTCTTATATCCTATTTTGCCTAAGAAGAGATGCCGGGAAAAGAACTTGACAAATGCGATCCATGGTGGAGGGTATATAAGATTCGGCCCGGCCGAACTTAGCACGCTTTTACTTGTTTTTGCGTTTTTTTGATATCAATTATGCGATTTTGAGCTTGTTTTTTGAAGAAAAAACATGGGAGTTGCGCAAAACCGATTTTTTTGCCATAATCTTCAATACTCTATACTCAACTCGAAAATTTTTTTCGCATCAAAAATTGAAAATTTTCATAAGGGGTTAGCCTTTGCTAAAAAAATGCAAAAAAAATAAAATGTGAAATTTTAAGTAATTCTGTTTATTTTACGAATCGTCTTCGAATTTCGAACTGCGGAATGCTAGAAAATATTCGAAATTCGAAAAAATGAAGGAGTTACAGCGTAGTTGGCCTTGAAAACGACTTTGAATTTTTACGCCCAAAATAAATTGGTTTTTGCTATGTTTTCCATAGCAACCTTTACAGTATCGCTTCATGTAGCACCTCTACGGAAAGGGATCTTTGTCACGAATCTAACGGTGTCTGAAAATTTGTAAAGTTTGCCAAAATAGGGAAGTTACAGCAATTGCAAACTCTAGTTGGTTTTTTTGAATTTTTGGGATATGAATTATTCGATTTTGATGCAATACACTGAAGATTTCAAGGAAATGGGAAATAGTATTGATTCGTCCGGCACCACTACGGAAAGAGAATTTCTTCACGAATCCAACGGTGTCCTCAGAATGTTGAAGTTCGCAAAACTAACGAAGTTACAGCAATTTGAAACTCACGTAGTTTTTTTTGCGTTTTTTTGATATCAATTATGCGATTTTGAGCTTGTTTTTTGAAGAAAAAACATGGGAGTTGCGCAAAACCGATTTTTTTGCCATAATCTTCAATACTCTATACTCAACTCGAAAATTTTTTTCGCATCAAAAATTGAAAATTTTCATAAGGGGTTAGCCTTTGCTAAAAAAATGCAAAAAAAATAAAATGTGAAATTTTAAGTAATTCTGTTTATTTTACGAATCGTCTTCGAATTTCGAACTGCGGAATGCTAGAAAATATTCGAAATTCGAAAAAATGAAGGAGTTACAGCGTAGTTGGCCTTGAAAACGACTTTGAATTTTTACGCCCAAAATAAATTGGTTTTTGCTATGTTTTCCATAGCAACCTTTACAGTATCGCTTCATGTAGCACCTCTACGGAAAGGGATCTTTGTCACGAATCTAACGGTGTCTGAAAATTTGTAAAGTTTGCCAAAATAGGGAAGTTACAGCAATTGCAAACTCAAGTTGGTTTTTTTGAATTTTTGGGATATGAATTATGCGATTTTGATGCAATACACTGAAGATTTCAAGGAAATGGGAAATAATATTGATTCGTCTGGCACCACTACGGAAAGAGAATTTCTTCACGAATCCAACGGTGTCCTCAGAATGTTGAAGTTCGCAAAACTAACGAAGTTACAGCAATTTGAAACTCACGTAGATTTTTTTTGCGTTTTTTTGATATCAATTATGCGATTTTGAGCTTGTTTTTTGAAGAAAAAACATGGGAGTTGCGCAAAACCGATTTTTTTGCCATAATCTTCAATACTCTATACTCAACTCGAAAATTTTTTTCGCATCAAAAATTGAAAATTTTCATAAAAAAAAATGCAAAAAAAATAAAATGTGAAATTTTAAGTAATTCTGTTTATTTTACGAATCGTCTTCGAATTTCGAACTGCGGAATGCTAGAAAATATTCGAAATTCGAAAAAATGAAGGAGTTACAGCGTAGTTGGCCTTGAAAACGACTTTGAATTTTTACGCCCAAAATAAATTGGTTTTTGCTATGTTTTCCATAGCAACCTTTACAGTATCGCTTCATGTAGCACCTCTACGGAAAGGGATCTTTGTCACGAATCTAACGGTGTCTGAAAATTTGTAAAGTTTGCCAAAATAGGGAAGTTACAGCAATTGCAAACTCAAGTTGGTTTTTTTGAATTTTTGGGATATGAATTATGCGATTTTGATGCAATACACTGAAGATTTCAAGGAAATGGGAAATAGTATTGATTCGTCCGGCACCACTACGGAAAGAGAATTTCTTCACGAATCCAACGGTGTCCTCAGAATGTTGAAGTTCGCAAAACTAACGAAGTTACAGCAATTTGAAACTCACGTAGATTTTTTTTGCGTTTTTTTGATATCAATTATGCGATTTTGAGCTTGTTTTTTGAAGAAAAAACATGGGAGTTGCGCAAAACCGATTTTTTTGCCATAATCTTCAATACTCTATACTCAACTCGAAAATTTTTTTCGCATCAAAAATTGAAAATTTTCATAAGGGGTTAGCCTTTGCTAAAAAAATGCAAAAAAAATAAAATGTGAAATTTTAAGTAATTCTGTTTATTTTACGAATCGTCTTCGAATTTCGAACTGCGGAATGCTAGAAAATATTCGAAATTCGAAAAAATGAAGGAGTTACAGCGTAGTTGGCCTTGAAAACGACTTTGAATTTTTACGCCCAAAATAAATTGGTTTTTGCTATGTTTTCCATAGCAACCTTTACAGTATCGCTTCATGTAGCACCTCTACGGAAAGGGATCTTTGTCACGAATCTAACGGTGTCTGAAAATTTGTAAAGTTTGCCAAAATAGGGAAGTTACAGCAATTGCAAACTAAAGTTGGTTTTTTTGAATTTTTGGGATATGAATTATGCGATTTTGATGCAATACACTGAAGATTTCAAGGAAATGGGAAATAATATTGATTCGTCCGGCACCACTACGGAAAGAGAATTTCTTCACGAATCCAACGGTGTCCTCAGAATGTTGAAGTTCGCAAAACTAACGAAGTTACAGCAATTTGAAACTCACGTAGATTTTTTTTGCGTTTTTTTGATATCAATTATGCGATTTTGAGCTTGTTTTTTGAAGAAAAAACATGGGAGTTGCGCAAAACCGATTTTTTTGCCATAATCTTCAATACTCTATACTCAACTCGAAAATTTTTTTCGCATCAAAAATTGAAAATTTTCATAAGGGGTTAGCCTTTGCTAAAAAAATGCAAAAAAAATAAAATGTGAAATTTTAAGTAATTCTGTTTATTTTACGAATCGTCTTCGAATTTCGAACTGCGGAATGCTAGAAAATATTCGAAATTCGAAAAAATGAAGGAGTTACAGCGTAGTTGGCCTTGAAAACGACTTTGAATTTTTACGCCCAAAATAAATTGGTTTTTGCTATGTTTTCCATAGCAACCTTTACAGTATCGCTTCATGTAGCACCTCTACGGAAAGGGATCTTTGTCACGAATCTAACGGTGTCTGAAAATTTGTAAAGTTTGCCAAAATAGGGAAGTTACAGCAATTGCAAACTCAAGTTGGTTTTTTTGAATTTTTGGGATATGAATTATGCGATTTTGATGCAATACACTGAAGATTTCAAGGAAATGGGAAATAGTATTGATTCGTCCGGCACCACTACGGAAAGAGAATTTCTTCACGAATCCAACGGTGTCCTCAGAATGTTGAAGTTCGCAAAACTAACGAAGTTACAGCAATTTGAAACTCACGTAGATTTTTTTTGCGTTTTTTTGATATCAATTATGCGATTTTGAGCTTGTTTTTTGAAGAAAAAACATGGGAGTTGCGCAAAACCGATTTTTTTGCCATAATCTTCAATACTCTATACTCAACTCGAAAATTTTGTTCGCATCAAAAATTGAAAATTTTCATAAGGGGTTAGCCTTTGCTAAAAAAATGCAAAAAAAATAAAATGTGAAATTTTAAGTAATTCTGTTTATTTTACGAATCGTCTTCGAATTTCGAACTGCGGAATGCTAGAAAATATTCGAAATTCGAAAAAATGAAGGAGTTACAGCGTAGTTGGCCTTGAAAACGACTTTGAATTTTTACGCCCAAAATAAATTGGTTTTTGCTATGTTTTCCATAGCAACCTTTACAGTATCGCTTCATGTAGCACCTCTACGGAAAGGGATCTTTGTCACGAATCTAACGGTGTCTGAAAATTTGTAAAGTTTGCCAAAATAGGGAAGTTACAGCAATTGCAAACTCAAGTTGGTTTTTTTGAATTTTTGGGATATGAATTATGCGATTTTGATGCAATACACTGAAGATTTCAAGGAAATGGGAAATAGTATTGATTCGTCCGGCACCACTACGGAAAGAGAATTTCTTCACGAATCCAACGGTGTCCTCGGAATGTTGAAGTTCGCAAAACTAACGAAGTTACAGCAATTTGAAACTCACGTAGATTTTTTTTGCGTTTTTTTGATATCAATTATGCGATTTTGAGCTTGTTTTTTGAAGAAAAAACATGGGAGTTGCGCAAAACCGATTTTTTTGCCATAATCTTCAATACTCTATACTCAACTCGAAAATTTTTTTCGCATCAAAAATTGAAAATTTTCATAAGGGGTTAGCCTTTGCTAAAAAAATGCAAAAAAAATAAAATGTGAAATTTTAAGTAATTCTGTTTATTTTACGAATCGTCTTCGAATTTCGAACTGCGGAATGCTAGAAAATATTCGAAATTCGAAAAAATGAAGGAGTTACAGCGTAGTTGGCCTTGAAAACGACTTTGAATTTTTACGCCCAAAATAAATTGGTTTTTGCTATGTTTTCCATAGCAACCTTTACAGTATCGCTTCATGTAGCACCTCTACGGAAAGGGATCTTTGTCACGAATCTAACGGTGTCTGAAAATTTGTAAAGTTTGCCAAAATAGGGAAGTTACAGCAATTGCAAACTCAAGTTGGTTTTTTTGAATTTTTGGGATATGAATTATGCGATTTTGATGCAATACACTGAAGATTTCAAGGAAATGGGAAATAATATTGATTCGTCCGGCACCACTACGGAAAGAGAATTTCTTCACGAATCCAACGGTGTCCTCAGAATGTTGAAGTTCGCAAAACTAACGAAGTTACAGCAATTTGAAACTCACGTAGATTTTTTTTGCGTTTTTTTGATATCAATTATGCGATTTTGAGCTTGTTTTTTGAAGAAAAAACATGGGAGTTGCGCAAAACCGATTTTTTTGCCATAATCTTCAATACTCTATACTCAACTCGAAAATTTTTTTCGCATCAAAAATTGAAAATTTTCATAAGGGGTTAGCCTTTGCTAAAAAAATGCAAAAAAAATAAAATGTGAAATTTTAAGTAATTCTGTTTATTTTACGAATCGTCTTCGAATTTCGAACTGCGGAATGCTAGAAAATATTCGAAATTCGAAAAAATGAAGGAGTTACAGCGTAGTTGGCCTTGAAAACGACTTTGAATTTTTACGCCCAAAATAAATTGGTTTTTGCTATGTTTTCCATAGCAACCTTTACAGTATCGCTTCATGTAGCACCTCTACGGAAAGGGATCTTTGTCACGAATCTAACGGTGTCTGAAAATTTGTAAAGTTTGCCAAAATAGGGAAGTTACAGCAATTGCAAACTCAAGTTGGTTTTTTTGAATTTTTGGGATATGAATTATGCGATTTTGATGCAATACACTGAAGATTTCAAGGAAATGGGAAATAGTATTGATTCGTCCGGCACCACTACGGAAAGAGAATTTCTTCACGAATCCAACGGTGTCCTCAGAATGTTGAAGTTCGCAAAACTAACGAAGTTACAGCAATTTGAAACTCACGTAGATTTTTTTTGCGTTTTTTTGATATCAATTATGCGATTTTGAGCTTGTTTTTTGAAGAAAAAACATGGGAGTTGCGCAAAACCGATTTTTTTGCCATAATCTTCAATACTCTATACTCAACTCGAAAATTTTTTTCGCATCAAAAATTGAAAATTTTCATAAGGGGTTAGCCTTTGCTAAAAAAATGCAAAAAAAATAAAATGTGAAATTTTAAGTAATTCTGTTTATTTTACGAATCGTCTTCGAATTTCGAACTGCGGAATGCTAGAAAATATTCGAAATTCGAAAAAATGAAGGAGTTACAGCGTAGTTGGCCTTGAAAACGACTTTGAATTTTTACGCCCAAAATAAATTGGTTTTTGCTATGTTTTCCATAGCAACCTTTACAGTATCGCTTCATGTAGCACCTCTACGGAAAGGGATCTTTGTCACGAATCTAACGGTGTCTGAAAATTTGTAGAGTTTGCCAAAATAGGGAAGTTACAGCAATTGCAAACTCAAGTTATTCTGTTTATTTTACGAATCGTCTTCGAATTTCGAACTGCGGAATGCTAGAAAATATTCGAAATTCGAAAAAATGAAGGAGTTACAGCGTAGTTGGCCTTGAAAACGACTTTGAATTTTTACGCCCAAAATAAATTGGTTTTTGCTATGTTTTCCATAGCAACCTTTACAGTATCGCTTCATGTAGCACCTCTACGGAAAGGGATCTTTGTCACGAATCTAACGGTGTCTGAAAATTTGTAAAGTTTGCCAAAATAGGGAAGTTACAGCAATTGCAAACTCAAGTTGGTTTTTTTGAATTTTTGGGATATGAATTATGCGATTTTGATGCAATACACTGAAGATTTCAAGGAAATGGGAAATAGTATTGATTCGTCCGGCACCACTACGGAAAGAGAATTTCTTCACGAATCCAACGGTGTCCTCAGAATGTTGAAGTTCGCAAAACTAACGAAGTTACAGCAATTTGAAACTCACGTAGATTTTTTTTGCGTTTTTTTGATATCAATTATGCGATTTTGAGCTTGTTTTTTGAAGAAAAAACATGGGAGTTGCGCAAAACCGATTTTTTTGCCATAATCTTCAATACTCTATACTCAACTCGAAAATTTTTTTCGCATCAAAAATTGAAAATTTTCATAAGGGGTTAGCCTTTGCTAAAAAAATGCAAAAAAAATAAAATGTGAAATTTTAAGTAATTCTGTTTATTTTACGAATCGTCTTCGAATTTCGAACTGCGGAATGCTAGAAAATATTCGAAATTCGAAAAAATGAAGGAGTTACAGCGTAGTTGGCCTTGAAAACGACTTTGAATTTTTACGCCCAAAATAAATTGGTTTTTGCTATGTTTTCCATAGCAACCTTTACAGTATCGCTTCATGTAGCACCTCTACGGAAAGGGATCTTTGTCACGAATCTAACGGTGTCTGAAAATTTGTAAAGTTTGCCAAAATAGGGAAGTTACAGCAATTGCAAACTCAAGTTGGTTTTTTTGAATTTTTGGGATATGAATTATGCGATTTTGATGCAATACACTGAAGATTTCAAGGAAATGGGAAATAGTATTGATTCGTCCGGCACCACTACGGAAAGAGAATTTCTTCACGAATCCAACGGTGTCCTCAGAATGTTGAAGTTCGCAAAACTAACGAAGTTACAGCAATTTGAAACTCACGTAGATTTTTTTTGCGTTTTTTTGATATCAATTATGCGATTTTGAGCTTGTTTTTTGAAGAAAAAACATGGGAGTTGCGCAAAACCGATTTTTTTGGGAAATAGTATTGATTCGTCCGGCACCACTACGGAAAGAGAATTTCTTCACGAATCCAACGGTGTCCTCAGAATGTTGAAGTTCGCAAAACTAACGAAGTTACAGCAATTTGAAACTCACGTAGATTTTTTTTGCGTTTTTTTGATATCAATTATGCGATTTTGAGCTTGTTTTTTGAAGAAAAAACATGGGAGTTGCGCAAAACCGATTTTTTTGCCATAATCTTCAATACTCTATACTCAACTCGAAAATTTTTTTCGCATCAAAAATTGAAAATTTTCATAAGGGGTTAGCCTTTGCTAAAAAAATGCAAAAAAAATAAAATGTGAAATGTTAAGTAATTCTATTTATTTTACGAATCGTCTTCGAATTTCGAACTGCGGAATGCTAGAAAATATTCGAAATTCGAAAAAATGAAGGAGTTACAGCGTAGTTGGCCTTGAAAACGACTTTGAATTTTTACGCCCAAAATAAATTGGTTTTTGCTATGTTTTCCATAGCAACCTTTACAGTATCGCTTCATGTAGCACCTCTACGGAAAGGGATCTTTGTCACGAATCTAACGGTGTCTGAAAATTTGTAAAGTTTGCCAAAATAGGGAAGTTACAGCAATTGCAAACTCAAGTTGGTTTTTTTGAATTTTTGGGATATGAATTATGCGATTTTGATGCAATACACTGAAGATTTCAAGGAAATGGGAAATAGTATTGATTCGTCCGGCACCACTACGGAAAGAGAATTTCTTCACGAATCCAACGGTGTCCTCAGAATGTTGAAGTTCGCAAAACTAACGAAGTTACAGCAATTTGAAACTCACGTAGATTTTTTTTGCGTTTTTTTGATATCAATTATGCGATTTTGAGCTTGTTTTTTGAAGAAAAAACATGGGAGTTGCGCAAAACCGATTTTTTTGCCATAATCTTCAATACTCTATACTCAACTCGAAAATTTTTTTCGCATCAAAAATTGAAAATTTTCATAAGGGGTTAGCCTTTGCTAAAAAAATGCAAAAAAAATAAAATGTGAAATTTTAAGTAATTCTGTTTATTTTACGAATCGTCTTCGAATTTCGAACTGCGGAATGCTAGAAAATATTCGAAATTCGAAAAAATGAAGGAGTTACAGCGTAGTTGGCCTTGAAAACGACTTTGAATTTTTACGCCCAAAATAAATTGGTTTTTGCTATGTTTTCCATAGCAACCTTTACAGTATCGCTTCATGTAGCACCTCTACGGAAAGGGATCTTTGTCACGAATCTAACGGTGTCTGAAAATTTGTAAAGTTTGCCAAAATAGGGAAGTTACAGCAATTGTAAACTCAAGTTGCTTTTTTTGAATTTTTGGGATATGAATTATGCGATTTTGATGCAATACACTGAAGATTTCAAGGAAATGGGAAATAGTATTGATTCGTCCGGCACCACTACGGAAAGAGAATTTCTTCACGAATCCAACGGTGTCCTCAGAATGTTGAAGTTCGCAAAACTAACGAAGTTACAGCAATTTGAAACTCACGTAGATTTTTTTTGCGTTTTTTTGATATCAATTATGCGATTTTGAGCTTGTTTTTTGAAGAAAAAACATGGGAGTTGCGCAAAACCGATTTTTTTGCCATAATCTTCAATACTCTATACTCAACTCGAAAATTTTTTTCGCATCAAAAATTGAAAATTTTCATAAGGGGTTAGCCTTTGCTAAAAAAATGCAAAAAAAATAAAATGTGAAATTTTAAGTAATTCTGTTTATTTTACGAATCGTCTTCGAATTTCGAACTGCGGAATGCTAGAAAATATTCGAAATTCGAAAAAATGAAGGAGTTACAGCGTAGTTGGCCTTGAAAACGACTTTGAATTTTTACGCCCAAAATAAATTGGTTTTTGCTATGTTTTCCATAGCAACCTTTACAGTATCGCTTCATGTAGCACCTCTACGGAAAGGGATCTTTGTCACGAATCTAACGGTGTCTGAAAATTTGTAAAGTTTGCCAAAATAGGGAAGTTACAGCAATTGCAAACTCAAGTTGGTTTTTTTGAATTTTTGGGATATGAATTATGCGATTTTGATGCAATACACTGAAGATTTCAAGGAAATGGGAAATAGTATTGATTCGTCCGGCACCACTACGGAAAGAGAATTTCTTCACGAATCCAACGGTGTCCTCAGAATGTTGAAGTTCGCAAAACTAACGAAGTTACAGCAATTTGAAACTCACGTAGATTTTTTTTGCGTTTTTTTGATATCAATTATGCGATTTTGAGCTTGTTTTTTGAAGAAAAAACATGGGAGTTGCGCAAAACCGATTTTTTTGCCATAATCTTCAATACTCTATACTCAACTCGAAAATTTTTTTCGCATCAAAAATTGAAAATTTTCATAAGGGGTTAGCCTTTGCTAAAAAAATGCAAAAAAAATAAAATGTGAAATTTTAAGTAATTCTGTTTATTTTACGAATCGTCTTCGAATTTCGAACTGCGGAATGCTAGAAAATATTCGAAATTCGAAAAAATGAAGGAGTTACAGCGTAGTTGGCCTTGAAAACGACTTTGAATTTTTACGCCCAAAATAAATTGGTTTTTGCTATGTTTTCCATAGCAACCTTTACAGTATCGCTTCATGTAGCACCTCTACGGAAAGGGATCTTTGTCACGAATCTAACGGTGTCTGAAAATTTGTAAAGTTTGCCAAAATAGGGAAGTTACAGCAATTGCAAACTCAAGTTGGTTTTTTTGAATTTTTGGGATATGAATTATGCGATTTTGATGCAATACACTGAAGATTTCAAGGAAATGGGAAATAGTATTGATTCGTCCGGCACCACTACGGAAAGAGAATTTCTTCACGAATCCAACGGTGTCCTCAGAATGTTGAAGTTCGCAAAACTAACGAAGTTACAGCAATTTGAAACTCACGTAGATTTTTTTTGCGTTTTTTTGATATCAATTATGCGATTTTGAGCTTGTTTTTTGAAGAAAAAACATGGGAGTTGCGCAAAACCGATTTTTTTGCCATAATCTTCAATACTCTATACTCAACTCGAAAATTTTTTTCGCATCAAAAATTGAAAATTTTCATAAGGGGTTAGCCTTTGCTAAAAAAATGCAAAAAAAATAAAATGTGAAATTTTAAGTAATTCTATTTATTTTACGAATCGTCTTCGAATTTCGAACTGCGGAATGCTAGAAAATATTCGAAATTCGAAAAAATGAAGGAGTTACAGCGTAGTTGGCCTTGAAAACGACTTTGAATTTTTACGCCCAAAATAAATTGGTTTTTGCTATGTTTTCCATAGCAACCTTTACAGTATCGCTTCATGTAGCACCTCTACGGAAAGGGATCTTTGTCACGAATCTAACGGTGTCTGAAAATTTGTAAAGTTTGCCAAAATAGGGAAGTTACAGCAATTGCAAACTCAAGTTGGTTTTTTTGAATTTTTGGGATATGAATTATGCGATTTTGATGCAATACACTGAAGATTTCAAGGAAATGGGAAATAGTATTGATTCGTCCGGCACCACTACGGAAAGAGAATTTCTTCACGAATCCAACGGTGTCCTCAGAATGTTGAAGTTCGCAAAACTAACGAAGTTACAGCAATTTGAAACTCACGTAGATTTTTTTTGCGTTTTTTTGATATCAATTATGCGATTTTGAGCTTGTTTTTTGAAGAAAAAACATGGGAGTTGCGCAAAACCGATTTTTTTGCCATAATCTTCAATACTCTATACTCAACTCGAAAATTTTTTTCGCATCAAAAATTGAAAATTTTCATAAGGGGTTAGCCTTTGCTAAAAAAATGCAAAAAAAATAAAATGTGAAATTTTAAGTAATTCTGTTTATTTTACGAATCGTCTTCGAATTTCGAACTGCGGAATGCTAGAAAATATTCGAAATTCGAAAAAATGAAGGAGTTACAGCGTAGTTGGCCTTGAAAACGACTTTGAATTTTTACGCCCAAAATAAATTGGTTTTTGCTATGTTTTCCATAGCAACCTTTACAGTATCGCTTCATGTAGCACCTCTACGGAAAGGGATCTTTGTCACAAATCTAACGGTGTCTGAAAATTTGTAAAGTTTGCCAAAATAGGGAAGTTACAGCAATTGCAAACTCAAGTTGGTTTTTTTGAATTTTTGGGATATGAATTATGCGATTTTGATGCAATACACTGAAGATTTCAAGGAAATGGGAAATAGTATTGATTCGTCCGGCACCACTACGGAAAGAGAATTTCTTCACGAATCCAACGGTGTCCTCAGAATGTTGAAGTTCGCAAAACTAACGAAGTTACAGCAATTTGAAACTCACGTAGATTTTTTTTGCGTTTTTTTGATATTAATTATGCGATTTTGAGCTTGTTTTTTGAAGAAAAAACATGGGAGTTGCGCAAAACCGATTTTTTTGCCATAATCTTCAATACTCTATACTCAACTCGAAAATTTTTTTCGCATCAAAAATTGAAAATTTTCATAAGGGGTTAGCCTTTGCTAAAAAAATGCAAAAAAAATAAAATGTGAAATTTTAAGTAATTCTGTTTATTTTACGAATCGTCTTCGAATTTCGAACTGCGGAATGCTAGAAAATATTCGAAATTCGAAAAAATGAAGGAGTTACAGCGTAGTTGGCCTTGAAAACGACTTTGAATTTTTACGCCCAAAATAAATTGGTTTTTGCTATGTTTTCCATAGCAACCTTTACAGTATCGCTTCATGTAGCACCTCTACGGAAAGGGATCTTTGTCACGAATCTAACGGTGTCTGAAAATTTGTAAAGTTTGCCAAAATAGGGAAGTTACAGCAATTGCAAACTCAAGTTGGTTTTTTTGAATTTTTGGGATATGAATTATGCGATTTTGATGCAATACACTGAAGATTTCAAGGAAATGGGAAATAGTATTGATTCGTCCGGCACCACTACGGAAAGAGAATTTCTTCACGAATCCAACGGTGTCCTCAGAATGTTGAAGTTCGCAAAACTAACGAAGTTACAGCAATTTGAAACTCACGTAGATTTTTTTTGCGTTTTTTTGATATCAATTATGCGATTTTGAGCTTGTTTTTTGAAGAAAAAACATGGGAGTTGCGCAAAACCGATTTTTTTGCCATAATCTTCAATACTCTATACTCAACTCGAAAATTTTTTTCGCATCAAAAATTGAAAATTTTCATAAGGGGTTAGCCTTTGCTAAAAAAATGCAAAAAAAATAAAATGTGAAATTTTAAGTAATTCTGTTTATTTTACGAATCGTCTTCGAATTTCGAACTGCGGAATGCTAGAAAATATTCGAAATTCGAAAAAATGAAGGAGTTACAGCGTAGTTGGCCTTGAAAACGACTTTGAATTTTTACGCCCAAAATAAATTGGTTTTTGCTATGTTTTCCATAGCAACCTTTACAGTATCGCTTCATGTAGCACCTCTACGGAAAGGGATCTTTGTCACGAATCTAACGGTGTCTGAAAATTTGTAAAGTTTGCCAAAATAGGGAAGTTACAGCAATTGCAAACTCAAGTTGGTTTTTTTGAATTTTTGGGATATGAATTATGCGATTTTGATGCAATACACTGAAGATTTCAAGGAAATGGGAAATAGTATTGATTCGTCCGGCACCACTACGGAAAGAGAATTTCTTCACGAATCCAACGGTGTCCTCAGAATGTTGAAGTTCGCAAAACTAACGAAGTTACAGCAATTTGAAACTCACGTAGATTTTTTTTGCGTTTTTTTGATATCAATTATGCGATTTTGAGCTTGTTTTTTGAAGAAAAAACATGGGAGTTGCGCAAAACCGATTTTTTTGCCATAATCTTCAATACTCTATACTCAACTCGAAAATTTTTTTCGCATCAAAAATTGAAAATTTTCATAAGGGGTTAGCCTTTGCTAAAAAAATGCAAAAAAAATAAAATGTGAAATTTTAAGTAATTCTGTTTATTTTACGAATCGTCTTCGAATTTCGAACTGCGGAATGCTAGAAAATATTCGAAATTCGAAAAAATGAAGGAGTTACAGCGTAGTTGGCCTTGAAAACGACTTTGAATTTTTACGCCCAAAATAAATTGGTTTTTGCTATGTTTTCCATAGCAACCTTTACAGTATCGCTTCATGTAGCACCTCTACGGAAAGGGATCTTTGTCACGAATCTAACGGTGTCTGAAAATTTGTAAAGTTTGCCAAAATAGGGAAGTTACAGCAATTGCAAACTCAAGTTGGTTTTTTTGAATTTTTGGGATATGAATTATGCGATTTTGATGCAATACACTGAAGATTTCAAGGAAATGGGAAATAGTATTGATTCGTCCGGCACCACTACGGAAAGAGAATTTCTTCACGAATCCAACGGTGTCCTCAGAATGTTGAAGTTCGCAAAACTAACGAAGTTACAGCAATTTGAAACTCACGTAGATTTTTTTTGCGTTTTTTTGATATCAATTATGCGATTTTGAGCTTGTTTTTTGAAGAAAAAACATGGGAGTTGCGCAAAACCGATTTTTTTGCCATAATCTTCAATACTCTATACTCAACTCGAAAATTTTTTTCGCATCAAAAATTGAAAATTTTCATAAGGGGTTAGCCTTTGCTAAAAAAATGCAAAAAAAATAAAATGTGAAATTTTAAGTAATTCTGTTTATTTTACGAATCGTCTTCGAATTTCGAACTGCGGAATGCTAGAAAATATTCGAAATTCGAAAAAATGAAGGAGTTACAGCGTAGTTGGCCTTGAAAACGACTTTGAATTTTTACGCCCAAAATAAATTGGTTTTTGCTATGTTTTCCATAGCAACCTTTACAGTATCGCTTCATGTAGCACCTCTACGGAAAGGGATCTTTGTCACGAATCTAACGGTGTCTGAAAATTTGTAAAGTTTGCCAAAATAGGGAAGTTACAGCAATTGCAAACTCAAGTTGGTTTTTTTGAATTTTTGGGATATGAATTATGCGATTTTGATGCAATACACTGAAGATTTCAAGGAAATGGGAAATAGTATTGATTCGTCCGGCACCACTACGGAAAGAGAATTTCTTCACGAATCCAACGGTGTCCTCAGAATGTTGAAGTTCGCAAAACTAACGAAGTTACAGCAATTTGAAACTCACGTAGATTTTTTTTGCGTTTTTTTGATATCAATTATGCGATTTTGAGCTTGTTTTTTGAAGAAAAAACATGGGAGTTGCGCAAAACCGATTTTTTTGCCATAATCTTCAATACTCTATACTCAACTCGAAAATTTTTTTCGCATCAAAAATTGAAAATTTTCATAAAATTTGCTAAAAAATGCAAAAAAAATAAAATGTGAAATTTTAAGTAATTCTGTTTATTTTACGAATCGTCTTCGAATTTCGAACTGCGGAATGCTAGAAAATATTCGAAATTCGAAAAAATGAAGGAGTTACAGCGTAGTTGGCCTTGAAAACGACTTTGAATTTTTACGCCCAAAATAAATTGGTTTTTGCTATGTTTTCCATAGCAACCTTTACAGTATCGCTTCATGTAGCACCTCTACGGAAAGGGATCTTTGTCACGAATCTAACGGTGTCTGAAAATTTGTAAAGTTTGCCAAAATAGGGAAGTTACAGCAATTGCAAACTCAAGTTGGTTTTTTTGAATTTTTGGGATATGAATTATGCGATTTTGATGCAATACACTGAAGATTTCAAGGAAATGGGAAATAGTATTGATTCGTCCGGCACCACTACGGAAAGAGAATTTCTTCACGAATCCAACGGTGTCCTCAGAATGTTGAAGTTCGCAAAACTAACGAAGTTACAGCAATTTGAAACTCACGTAGATTTTTTTTGCGTTTTTTTGATATCAATTATGCGATTTTGAGCTTGTTTTTTGAAGAAAAAACATGGGAGTTGCGCAAAACCGATTTTTTTGCCATAATCTTCAATACTCTATACTCAACTCGAAAATTTTTTTCGCATCAAAAATTGAAAATTTTCATAAGTTAGCCTTTGCTAAAAAAATGCAAAAAAAATAAAATGTGAAATTTTAAGTAATTCTGTTTATTTTACGAATCGTCTTCGAATTTCGAACTGCGGAATGCTAGAAAATATTCGAAATTCGAAAAAATGAAGGAGTTACAGCGTAGTTGGCCTTGAAAACGACTTTGAATTTTTACGCCCAAAATAAATTGGTTTTTGCTATGTTTTCCATAGCAACCTTTACAGTATCGCTTCATGTAGCACCTCTACGGAAAGGGATCTTTGTCACGAATCTAACGGTGTCTGAAAATTTGTAAAGTTTGCCAAAATAGGGAAGTTACAGCAATTGCAAACTCAAGTTGGTTTTTTTGAATTTTTGGGATATGAATTATGCGATTTTGATGCAATACACTGAAGATTTCAAGGAAATGGGAAATAGTATTGATTCGTCCGGCACCACTACGGAAAGAGAATTTCTTCACGAATCCAACGGTGTCCTCAGAATGTTGAAGTTCGCAAAACTAACGAAGTTACAGCAATTTGAAACTCACGTAGATTTTTTTTGCGTTTTTTTGATATCAATTATGCGATTTTGAGCTTGTTTTTTGAAGAAAAAACATGGGAGTTGCGCAAAACCGATTTTTTGCCATAATCTTCAATACTCTATACTCAACTCGAAAATTTTTTTCGCATCAAAAATTGAAAATTTTCATAAGGGGTTAGCCTTTGCTAAAAAAATGCAAAAAAAAATAAAATGTGAAATTTTAAGTAATTCTGTTTATTTTACGAATCGTCTTCGAATTTCGAACTGCGGAATGCTAGAAAATATTCGAAATTCGAAAAAATGAAGGAGTTACAGCGTAGTTGGCCTTGAAAACGACTTTGAATTTTTACGCCCAAAATAAATTGGTTTTTGCTATGTTTTCCATAGCAACCTTTACAGTATCGCTTCATGTAGCACCTCTACGGAAAGGGATCTTTGTCACGAATCTAACGGTGTCTGAAAATTTGTAAAGTTTGCCAAAATAGGGAAGTTACAGCAATTGCAAACTCAAGTTGGTTTTTTTGAATTTTTGGGATATGAATTATGCGATTTTGATGCAATACACTGAAGATTTCAAGGAAATGGGAAATAGTATTGATTCGTCCGGCACCACTACGGAAAGAGAATTTCTTCACGAATCCAACGGTGTCCTCAGAATGTTGAAGTTCGCAAAACTAACGAAGTTACAGCAATTTGAAACTCACGTAGATTTTTTTTGCGTTTTTTTGATATCAATTATGCGATTTTGAGCTTGTTTTTTGAAGAAAAAACATGGGAGTTGCGCAAAACCGATTTTTTTGCCATAATCTTCAATACTCTATACTCAACTCGAAAATTTTTTTCGCATCAAAAATTGAAAATTTTCATAAGGGGTTAGCCTTTGCTAAAAAAATGCAAAAAAAAATAAAATGTGAAATTTTAAGTAATTCTGTTTATTTTACGAATCGTCTTCGAATTTCGAACTGCGGAATGCTAGAAAATATTCGAAATTCGAAAAAATGAAGGAGTTACAGCGTAGTTGGCCTTGAAAACGACTTTGAATTTTTACGCCCAAAATAAATTGGTTTTTGCTATGTTTTCCATAGCAACCTTTACAGTATCGCTTCATGTAGCACCTCTACGGAAAGGGATCTTTGTCACGAATCTAACGGTGTCTGAAAATTTGTAAAGTTTGCCAAAATAGGGAAGTTACAGCAATTGCAAACTCAAGTTGGTTTTTTTGAATTTTTGGGATATGAATTATGCGATTTTGATGCAATACACTGAAGATTTCAAGGAAATGGGAAATAGTATTGATTCGTCCGGCACCACTACGGAAAGAGAATTTCTTCACGAATCCAACGGTGTCCTCAGAATGTTGAAGTTCGCAAAACTAACGAAGTTACAGCAATTTGAAACTCACGTAGATTTTTTTTGCGTTTTTTTGATATCAATTATGCGATTTTGAGCTTGTTTTTTGAAGAAAAAACATGGGAGTTGCGCAAAACCGATTTTTTTGCCATAATCTTCAATACTCTATACTCAACTCGAAAATTTTTTTCGCATCAAAAATTGAAAATTTTCATAAGGGGTTAGCCTTTGCTAAAAAAATGCAAAAAAAATAAAATGTGAAATTTTATGTAATTCTGTTTATTTTACGAATCGTCTTCGAATTTCGAACTGCGGAATGCTAGAAAATATTCGAAATTCGAAAAAATGAAGGAGTTACAGCGTAGTTGGCCTTGAAAACGACTTTGAATTTTTACGCCCAAAATAAATTGGTTTTTGCTATGTTTTCCATAGCAACCTTTACAGTATCGCTTCATGTAGCACCTCTACGGAAAGGGATCTTTGTCACGAATCTAACGGTGTCTGAAAATTTGTAAAGTTTGCCAAAATAGGGAAGTTACAGCAATTGCAAACTCAAGTTGGTTTTTTTGAATTTTTGGGATATGAATTATGCGATTTTGATGCAATACACTGAAGATTTCAAGGAAATGGGAAATAGTATTGATTCGTCCGGCACCACTACGGAAAGAGAATTTCTTCACGAATCCAACGGTGTCCTCAGAATGTTGAAGTTCGCAAAACTAACGAAGTTACAGCAATTTGAAACTCACGTAGATTTTTTTTGCGTTTTTTTGATATCAATTATGCGATTTTGAGCTTGTTTTTTGAAGAAAAAACATGGGAGTTGCGCAAAACCGATTTTTTTGCCATAATCTTCAATACTCTATACTCAACTCGAAAATTTTTTTCGCATCAAAAATTGAAAATTTTCATAAGGGGTTAGCCTTTGCTAAAAAAATGCAAAAAAAATAAAATGTGAAATTTTAAGTAATTCTGTTTATTTTACGAATCGTCTTCGAATTTCGAACTGCGGAATGCTAGAAAATATTCGAAATTCGAAAAAATGAAGGAGTTACAGCGTAGTTGGCCTTGAAAACGACTTTGAATTTTTACGCCCAAAATAAATTGGTTTTTGCTATGTTTTCCATAGCAACCTTTACAGTATCGCTTCATGTAGCACCTCTACGGAAAGGGATCTTTGTCACGAATCTAACGGTGTCTGAAAATTTGTAAAGTTTGCCAAAATAGGGAAGTTACAGCAATTGCAAACTCAAGTTGGTTTTTTTGAATTTTTGGGATATGAATTATGCGATTTTGATGCAATACACTGAAGATTTCAAGGAAATGGGAAATAGTATTGATTCGTCCGGCACCACTACGGAAAGAGAATTTCTTCACGAATCCAACGGTGTCCTCAGAATGTTGAAGTTCGCAAAACTAACGAAGTTACAGCAATTTGAAACTCACGTAGATTTTTTTTGCGTTTTTTTGATATCAATTATGCGATTTTGAGCTTGTTTTTTGAAGAAAAAACATGGGAGTTGCGCAAAACCGATTTTTTTGCCATAATCTTCAATACTCTATACTCAACTCGAAAATTTTTTTCGCATCAAAAATTGAAAATTTTCATAAGGGGTTAGCCTTTGCTAAAAAAATGCAAAAAAAATAAAATGTGAAATTTTAAGTAATTCTGTTTATTTTACGAATCGTCTTCGAATTTCGAACTGCGGAATGCTAGAAAATATTCGAAATTCGAAAAAATGAAGGAGTTACAGCGTAGTTGGCCTTGAAAACGACTTTGAATTTTTACGCCCAAAATAAATTGGTTTTTGCTATGTTTTCCATAGCAACCTTTACAGTATCGCTTCATGTAGCACCTCTACGGAAAGGGATCTTTGTCACGAATCTAACGGTGTCTGAAAATTTGTAAAGTTTGCCAAAATAGGGAAGTTACAGCAATTGCAAACTCAAGTTGGTTTTTTTGAATTTTTGGGATATGAATTATGCGATTTTGATGCAATACACTGAAGATTTCAAGGAAATGGGAAATAGTATTGATTCGTCCGGCACCACTACGGAAAGAGAATTTCTTCACGAATCCAACGGTGTCCTCAGAATGTTGAAGTTCGCAAAACTAACGAAGTTACAGCAATTTGAAACTCACGTAGATTTTTTTTGCGTTTTTTTGATATCAATTATGCGATTTTGAGCTTGTTTTTTGAAGAAAAAACATGGGAGTTGCGCAAAACCGATTTTTTTGCCATAATCTTCAATACTCTATACTCAACTCGAAAATTTTTTTCGCATCAAAAATTGAAAATTTTCATAAGGGGTTAGCCTTTGCTAAAAAAATGCAAAAAAAATAAAATGTGAAATTTTAAGTAATTCTGTTTATTTTACGAATCGTCTTCGAATTTCGAACTGCGGAATGCTAGAAAATATTCGAAATTCGAAAAAATGAAGGAGTTACAGCGTAGTTGGCCTTGAAAACGACTTTGAATTTTTACGCCCAAAATAAATTGGTTTTTGCTATGTTTTCCATAGCAACCTTTACAGTATCGCTTCATGTAGCACCTCTACGGAAAGGGATCTTTGTCACGAATCTAACGGTGTCTGAAAATTTGTAAAGTTTGCCAAAATAGGGAAGTTACAGCAATTGCAAACTCAAGTTGGTATTTTTGAATTTTTGGGATATGAATTATGCGATTTTGATGCAATACACTGAAGATTTCAAGGAAATGGGAAATAGTATTGATTCGTCCGGCACCACTACGGAAAGAGAATTTCTTCACGAATCCAACGGTGTCCTCAGAATGTTGAAGTTCGCAAAACTAACGAAGTTACAGCAATTTGAAACTCACGTAGATTTTTTTTGCGTTTTTTTGATATCAATTATGCGATTTTGAGCTTGTTTTTTGAAGAAAAAACATGGGAGTTGCGCAAAACCGATTTTTTTGCCATAATCTTCAATACTCTATACTCAACTCGAAAATTTTTTTCGCATCAAAAATTGAAAATTTTCATAAGGGGTTAGCCTTTGCTAAAAAAATGCAAAAAAAATAAAATGTGAAATTTTAAGTAATTCTGTTTATTTTACGAATCGTCTTCGAATTTCGAACTGCGGAATGCTAGAAAATATTCGAAATTCGAAAAAATGAAGGAGTTACAGCGTAGTTGGCCTTGAAAACGACTTTGAATTTTTACGCCCAAAATAAATTGGTTTTTGCTATGTTTTCCATAGCAACCTTTACAGTATCGCTTCATGTAGCACCTCTACGGAAAGGGATCTTTGTCACGAATCTAACGGTGTCTGAAAATTTGTAAAGTTTGCCAAAATAGGGAAGTTACAGCAATTGCAAACTCAAGTTGGTTTTTTTGAATTTTTGGGATATGAATTATGCGATTTTGATGCAATACACTGAAGATTTCAAGGAAATGGGAAATAGTATTGATTCGTCCGGCACCACTACGGAAAGAGAATTTCTTCACGAATCCAACGGTGTCCTCAGAATGTTGAAGTTCGCAAAACTAACGAAGTTACAGCAATTTGAAACTCACGTAGATTTTTTTTGCGTTTTTTTGATATCAATTATGCGATTTTGAGCTTGTTTTTTGAAGAAAAAACATGGGAGTTGCGCAAAACCGATTTTTTTGCCATAATCTTCAATACTCTATACTCAACTCGAAAATTTTTTTCGCATCAAAAATTGAAAATTTTCATAAGGGGTTAGCCTTTGCTAAAAAAATGCAAAAAAAAATAAAATGTGAAATTTTAAGTAATTCTGTTTATTTTACGAATCGTCTTCGAATTTCGAACTGCGGAATGCTAGAAAATATTCGAAATTCGAAAAAATGAAGGAGTTACAGCGTAGTTGGCCTTGAAAACGACTTTGAATTTTTACGCCCAAAATAAATTGGTTTTTGCTATGTTTTCCATAGCAACCTTTACAGTATCGCTTCATGTAGCACCTCTACGGAAAGGGATCTTTGTCACGAATCTAACGGTGTCTGAAAATTTGTAAAGTTTGCCAAAATAGGGAAGTTACAGCAATTGCAAACTCAAGTTGGTTTTTTTGAATTTTTGGGATATGAATTATGCGATTTTGATGCAATACACTGAAGATTTCAAGGAAATGGGAAATAGTATTGATTCGTCCGGCACCACTACGGAAAGAGAATTTCTTCACGAATCCAACGGTGTCCTCAGAATGTTGAAGTTCGCAAAACTAACGAAGTTACAGCAATTTGAAACTCACGTAGATTTTTTTTGCGTTTTTTTGATATCAATTATGCGATTTTGAGCTTGTTTTTTGAAGAAAAAACATGGGAGTTGCGCAAAACCGATTTTTTTGCCATAATCTTCAATACTCTATACTCAACTCGAAAATTTTTTTCGCATCAAAAATTGAAAATTTTCATAAGGGGTTAGCCTTTGCTAAAAAAATGCAAAAAAAATAAAATGTGAAATTTTAAGTAATTCTGTTTATTTTACGAATCGTCTTCGAATTTCGAACTGCGGAATGCTAGAAAATATTCGAAATTCGAAAAAATGAAGGAGTTACAGCGTAGTTGGCCTTGAAAACGACTTTGAATTTTTACGCCCAAAATAAATTGGTTTTTGCTATGTTTTCCATAGCAACCTTTACAGTATCGCTTCATGTAGCACCTCTACGGAAAGGGATCTTTGTCACGAATCTAACGGTGTCTGAAAATTTGTAAAGTTTGCCAAAATAGGGAAGTTACAGCAATTGCAAACTCAAGTTGGTTTTTTTGAATTTTTGGGATATGAATTATGCGATTTTGATGCAATACACTGAAGATTTCAAGGAAATGGGAAATAGTATTGATTCGTCCGGCACCACTACGGAAAGAGAATTTCTTCACGAATCCAACGGTGTCCTCAGAATGTTGAAGTTCGCAAAACTAACGAAGTTACAGCAATTTGAAACTCACGTAGATTTTTTTTGCGTTTTTTTGATATCAATTATGCGATTTTGAGCTTGTTTTTTGAAGAAAAAACATGGGAGTTGCGCAAAACCGATTTTTTTGCCATAATCTTCAATACTCTATACTCAACTCGAAAATTTTTTTCGCATCAAAAATTGAAAATTTTCATAAGGGGTTAGCCTTTGCTAAAAAAATGCAAAAAAAATAAAATGTGAAATTTTAAGTAATTCTGTTTATTTTACGAATCGTCTTCGAATTTCGAACTGCGGAATGCTAGAAAATATTCGAAATTCGAAAAAATGAAGGAGTTACAGCGTAGTTGGCCTTGAAAACGACTTTGAATTTTTACGCCCAAAATAAATTGGTTTTTGCTATGTTTTCCATAGCAACCTTTACAGTATCGCTTCATGTAGCACCTCTACGGAAAGGGATCTTTGTCACGAATCTAACGGTGTCTGAAAATTTGTAAAGTTTGCCAAAATAGGGAAGTTACAGCAATTGCAAACTCAAGTTGGTATTTTTGAATTTTTGGGATATGAATTATGCGATTTTGATGCAATACACTGAAGATTTCAAGGAAATGGGAAATAGTATTGATTCGTCCGGCACCACTACGGAAAGAGAATTTCTTCACGAATCCAACGGTGTCCTCAGAATGTTGAAGTTCGCAAAACTAACGAAGTTACAGCAATTTGAAACTCACGTAGATTTTTTTTGCGTTTTTTTGATATCAATTATGCGATTTTGAGCTTGTTTTTTGAAGAAAAAACATGGGAGTTGCGCAAAACCGATTTTTTTGCCATAATCTTCAATACTCTATACTCAACTCGAAAATTTTTTTCGCATCAAAAATTGAAAATTTTCATAAGGGGTTAGCCTTTGCTAAAAAAATGCAAAAAAAAATAAAATGTGAAATTTTAAGTAATTCTGTTTATTTTACGAATCGTCTTCGAATTTCGAACTGCGGAATGCTAGAAAATATTCGAAATTCGAAAAAATGAAGGAGTTACAGCGTAGTTGGCCTTGAAAACGACTTTGAATTTTTACGCCCAAAATAAATTGGTTTTTGCTATGTTTTCCATAGCAACCTTTACAGTATCGCTTCATGTAGCACCTCTACGGAAAGGGATCTTTGTCACGAATCTAACGGTGTCTGAAAATTTGTAAAGTTTGCCAAAATAGGGAAGTTACAGCAATTGCAAACTCAAGTTGGTTTTTTTGAATTTTTGGGATATGAATTATGCGATTTTGATGCAATACACTGAAGATTTCAAGGAAATGGGAAATAGTATTGATTCGTCCGGCACCACTACGGAAAGAGAATTTCTTCACGAATCCAACGGTGTCCTCAGAATGTTGAAGTTCGCAAAACTAACGAAGTTACAGCAATTTGAAACTCACGTAGATTTTTTTTGCGTTTTTTTGATATCAATTATGCGATTTTGAGCTTGTTTTTTGAAGAAAAAACATGGGAGTTGCGCAAAACCGATTTTTTTGCCATAATCTTCAATACTCTATACTCAACTCGAAAATTTTTTTCGCATCAAAAATTGAAAATTTTCATAAGGGGTTAGCCTTTGCTAAAAAAATGCAAAAAAAATAAAATGTGAAATTTTAAGTAATTCTGTTTATTTTACGAATCGTCTTCGAATTTCGAACTGCGGAATGCTAGAAAATATTCGAAATTCGAAAAAATGAAGGAGTTACAGCGTAGTTGGCCTTGAAAACGACTTTGAATTTTTACGCCCAAAATAAATTGGTTTTTGCTATGTTTTCCATAGCAACCTTTACAGTATCGCTTCATGTAGCACCTCTACGGAAAGGGATCTTTGTCACGAATCTAACGGTGTCTGAAAATTTGTAAAGTTTGCCAAAATAGGGAAGTTACAGCAATTGCAAACTCAAGTTGGTTTTTTTGAATTTTTGGGATATGAATTATGCGATTTTGATGCAATACACTGAAGATTTCAAGGAAATGGGAAATAGTATTGATTCGTCCGGCACCACTACGGAAAGAGAATTTCTTCACGAATCCAACGGTGTCCTCAGAATGTTGAAGTTCGCAAAACTAACGAAGTTACAGCAATTTGAAACTCACGTAGATTTTTTTTGCGTTTTTTTGATATCAATTATGCGATTTTGAGCTTGTTTTTTGAAGAAAAAACATGGGAGTTGCGCAAAACCGATTTTTTTGCCATAATCTTCAATACTCTATACTCAACTCGAAAATTTTTTTCGCATCAAAAATTGAAAATTTTCATAAGGGGTTAGCCTTTGCTAAAAAAATGCAAAAAAAATAAAATGTGAAATTTTAAGTAATTCTGTTTATTTTACGAATCGTCTTCGAATTTCGAACTGCGGAATGCTAGAAAATATTCGAAATTCGAAAAAATGAAGGAGTTACAGCGTAGTTGGCCTTGAAAACGACTTTGAATTTTTACGCCCAAAATAAATTGGTTTTTGCTATGTTTTCCATAGCAACCTTTACAGTATCGCTTCATGTAGCACCTCTACGGAAAGGGATCTTTGTCACGAATCTAACGGTGTCTGAAAATTTGTAAAGTTTGCCAAAATAGGGAAGTTACAGCAATTGCAAACTCAAGTTGGTATTTTTGAATTTTTGGGATATGAATTATGCGATTTTGATGCAATACACTGAAGATTTCAAGGAAATGGGAAATAGTATTGATTCGTCCGGCACCACTACGGAAAGAGAATTTCTTCACGAATCCAACGGTGTCCTCAGAATGTTGAAGTTCGCAAAACTAACGAAGTTACAGCAATTTGAAACTCACGTAGATTTTTTTTGCGTTTTTTTGATATCAATTATGCGATTTTGAGCTTGTTTTTTGAAGAAAAAACATGGGAGTTGCGCAAAACCGATTTTTTTGCCATAATCTTCAATACTCTATACTCAACTCGAAAATTTTTTTCGCATCAAAAATTGAAAATTTTCATAAGGGGTTAGCCTTTGCTAAAAAAATGCAAAAAAAATAAAATGTGAAATTTTAAGTAATTCTGTTTATTTTACGAATCGTCTTCGAATTTCGAACTGCGGAATGCTAGAAAATATTCGAAATTCGAAAAAATGAAGGAGTTACAGCGTAGTTGGCCTTGAAAACGACTTTGAATTTTTACGCCCAAAATAAATTGGTTTTTGCTATGTTTTCCATAGCAACCTTTACAGTATCGCTTCATGTAGCACCTCTACGGAAAGGGATCTTTGTCACGAATCTAACGGTGTCTGAAAATTTGTAAAGTTTGCCAAAATAGGGAAGTTACAGCAATTGCAAACTCAAGTTGGTTTTTTTGAATTTTTGGGATATGAATTATGCGATTTTGATGCAATACACTGAAGATTTCAAGGAAATGGGAAATAGTATTGATTCGTCCGGCACCACTACGGAAAGAGAATTTCTTCACGAATCCAACGGTGTCCTCAGAATGTTGAAGTTCGCAAAACTAACGAAGTTACAGCAATTTGAAACTCACGTAGATTTTTTTTGCGTTTTTTTGATATCAATTATGCGATTTTGAGCTTGTTTTTTGAAGAAAAAACATGGGAGTTGCGCAAAACCGATTTTTTTGCCATAATCTTCAATACTCTATACTCAACTCGAAAATTTTTTTCGCATCAAAAATTGAAAATTTTCATAAGGGGTTAGCCTTTGCTAAAAAAATGCAAAAAAAATAAAATGTGAAATTTTAAGTAATTCTGTTTATTTTACGAATCGTCTTCGAATTTCGAACTGCGGAATGCTAGAAAATATTCGAAATTCGAAAAAATGAAGGAGTTACAGCGTAGTTGGCCTTGAAAACGACTTTGAATTTTTACGCCCAAAATAAATTGGTTTTTGCTATGTTTTCCATAGCAACCTTTACAGTATCGCTTCATGTAGCACCTCTACGGAAAGGGATCTTTGTCACGAATCTAACGGTGTCTGAAAATTTGTAAAGTTTGCCAAAATAGGGAAGTTACAGCAATTGCAAACTCAAGTTGGTTTTTTTGAATTTTTGGGATATGAATTATGCGATTTTGATGCAATACACTGAAGATTTCAAGGAAATGGGAAATAGTATTGATTCGTCCGGCACCACTACGGAAAGAGAATTTCTTCACGAATCCAACGGTGTCCTCAGAATGTTGAAGTTCGCAAAACTAACGAAGTTACAGCAATTTGAAACTCACGTAGATTTTTTTTGCGTTTTTTTGATATCAATTATGCGATTTTGAGCTTGTTTTTTGAAGAAAAAACATGGGAGTTGCGCAAAACCGATTTTTTTGCCATAATCTTCAATACTCTATACTCAACTCGAAAATTTTTTTCGCATCAAAAATTGAAAATTTTCATAAGGGGTTAGCCTTTGCTAAAAAAATGCAAAAAAAATAAAATGTGAAATTTTAAGTAATTCTATTTATTTTACGAATCGTCTTCGAATTTCGAACTGCGGAATGCTAGAAAATATTCGAAATTCGAAAAAATGAAGGAGTTACAGCGTAGTTGGCCTTGAAAACGACTTTGAATTTTTACGCCCAAAATAAATTGGTTTTTGCTATGTTTTCCATAGCAACCTTTACAGTATCGCTTCATGTAGCACCTCTACGGAAAGGGATCTTTGTCACGAATCTAACGGTGTCTGAAAATTTGTAAAGTTTGCCAAAATAGGGAAGTTACAGCAATTGCAAACTCAAGTTGGTTTTTTTGAATTTTTGGGATATGAATTATGCGATTTTGATGCAATACACTGAAGATTTCAAGGAAATGGGAAATAGTATTGATTCGTCCGGCACCACTACGGAAAGAGAATTTCTTCACGAATACAACGGTGTCCTCAGAATGTTGAAGTTCGCAAAACTAACGAAGTTACAGCAATTTGAAACTCACGTAGATTTTTTTTGCGTTTTTTTGATATCAATTATGCGATTTTGAGCTTGTTTTTTGAAGAAAAAACATGGGAGTTGCGCAAAACCGATTTTTTTGCCATAATCTTCAATACTCTATACTCAACTCGAAAATTTTTTTCGCATCAAAAATTGAAAATTTTCATAAGGGGTTAGCCTTTGCTAAAAAAAATGCAAAAAAAATAAAATGTGAAATTTTAAGTAATTCTGTTTATTTTACGAATCGTCTTCGAATTTCGAACTGCGGAATGCTAGAAAATATTCGAAATTCGAAAAAATGAAGGAGTTACAGCGTAGTTGGCCTTGAAAACGACTTTGAATTTTTACGCCCAAAATAAATTGGTTTTTGCTATGTTTTCCATAGCAACCTTTACAGTATCGCTTCATGTAGCACCTCTATGGAAAGGGATCTTTGTCACGAATCTAACGGTGTCTGAAAATTTGTAAAGTTTGCCAAAATAGGGAAGTTACAGCAATTGCAAACTCAAGTTGGTTTTTTTGAATTTTTGGGATATGAATTATGCGATTTTGATGCAATACACTGAAGATTTCAAGGAAATGGGAAATAGTATTGATTCGTCCGGCACCACTACGGAAAGAGAATTTCTTCACGAATCCAACGGTGTCCTCAGAATGTTGAAGTTCGCAAAACTAACGAAGTTACAGCAATTTGAAACTCACGTAGATTTTTTTTGCGTTTT
Organism: Stomoxys calcitrans; assembly: GCF_963082655.1. Taxonomy (NCBI): domain Eukaryota; kingdom Metazoa; phylum Arthropoda; class Insecta; order Diptera; family Muscidae; genus Stomoxys; species Stomoxys calcitrans. Next base: position 33,296 of record NW_026739148.1, on the reverse strand, counting down.
TTTGATATCAATTATGCGATTTTGAGCTTGTTTTTTGAAGAAAAAACATGGGAGTTGCGCAAAACCGATTTTTTTGCCATAATCTTCAATACTCTATACTCAACTCGAAAATTTTTTTCGCATCAAAAATTGAAAATTTTCATAAGGGGTTAGCCTTTGCTAAAAAAATGCAAAAAAAATAAAATGTGAAATTTTAAGTAATTCTGTTTATTTTACGAATCGTCTTCGAATTTCGAACTGCGGAATGCTAGAAAATATTCGAAATTCGAAAAAATGAAGGAGTTACAGCGTAGTTGGCCTTGAAAACGACTTTGAATTTTTACGCCCAAAATAAATTGGTTTTTGCTATGTTTTCCATAGCAACCTTTACAGTATCGCTTCATGTAGCACCTCTACGGAAAGGGATCTTTGTCACGAATCTAACGGTGTCTGAAAATTTGTAAAGTTTGCCAAAATAGGGAAGTTACAGCAATTGCAAACTCAAGTTGGTTTTTTTGAATTTTTGGGATATGAATTATGCGATTTTGATGCAATACACTGAAGATTTCAAGGAAATGGGAAATAGTATTGATTCGTCCGGCACCACTACGGAAAGAGAATTTCTTCACGAATCCAACGGTGTCCTCAGAATGTTGAAGTTCGCAAAACTAACGAAGTTACAGCAATTTGAAACTCACGTAGATTTTTTTTGCGTTTTTTTGATATCAATTATGCGATTTTGAGCTTGTTTTTTGAAGAAAAAACATGGGAGTTGCGCAAAACCGATTTTTTTGCCATAATCTTCAATACACTATACTCAACTCGAAAATTTTTTTCGCATCAAAAATTGAAAATTTTCATAAGGGGTTAGCCTTTGCTAAAAAAATGCAAAAAAAATAAAATGTGAAATTTTAAGTAATTCTGTTTATTTTACGAATCGTCTTCGAATTTCGAACTGCGGAATGCTAGAAAATATTCGAAATTCGAAAAAATGAAGGAGTTACAGCGTAGTTGGCCTTGAAAACGACTTTGAATTTTTACGCCCAAAATAAATTGGTTTTTGCTATGTTTTCCATAGCAACCTTTACAGTATCGCTTCATGTAGCACCTCTACGGAAAGGGATCTTTGTCACGAATCTCAATACTCTATACTCAACTCGAAAATTTTTTTCGCATCAAAAATTGAAAATTTTCATAAGGGGTTAGCCTTTGCTAAAAAAATGCAAAAAAAATAAAATGTGAAATTTTAAGTAATTCTGTTTATTTTACGAATCGTCTTCGAATTTCGAACTGCGGAATGCTAGAAAATATTCGAAATTCGAAAAAATGAAGGAGTTACAGCGTAGTTGGCCTTGAAAACGACTTTGAATTTTTACGCCCAAAATAAATTGGTTTTTGCTATGTTTTCCATAGCAACCTTTACAGTATCGCTTCATGTAGCACCTCTACGGAAAGGGATCTTTGTCACGAATCTAACGGTGTCTGAAAATTTGTAAAGTTTGCCAAAATAGGGAAGTTACAGCAATTGCAAACTCAAGTTGGTTTTTTTGAATTTTTGGGATATGAATTATGCGATTTTGATGCAATACACTGAAGATTTCAAGGAAATGGGAAATAGTATTGATTCGTCCGGCACCACTACGGAAAGAGAATTTCTTCACGAATCCAACGGTGTCCTCAGAATGTTGAAGTTCGCAAAACTAACGAAGTTACAGCAATTTGAAACTCACGTAGATTTTTTTTGCGTTTTTTTGATATCAATTATGCGATTTTGAGCTTGTTTTTTGAAGAAAAAACATGGGAGTTGCGCAAAACCGATTTTTTTGCCATAATCTTCAATACTCTATACTCAACTCGAAAATTTTTTTCGCATCAAAAATTGAAAATTTTCATAAGGGGTTAGCCTTTGCTAAAAAAATGCAAAAAAAATAAAATGTGAAATTTTAAGTAATTCTATTTATTTTACGAATCGTCTTCGAATTTCGAACTGCGGAATGCTAGAAAATATTCGAAATTCGAAAAAATGAAGGAGTTACAGCGTAGTTGGCCTTGAAAACGACTTTGAATTTTTACGCCCAAAATAAATTGGTTTTTGCTATGTTTTCCATAGCAACCTTTACAGTATCGCTTCATGTAGCACCTCTACGGAAAGGGATCTTTGTCACGAATCTAACGGTGTCTGAAAATTTGTAAAGTTTGCCAAAATAGGGAAGTTACAGCAATTGCAAACTCAAGTTGGTTTTTTTGAATTTTTGGGATATGAATTATGCGATTTTGATGCAATACACTGAAGATTTCAAGGAAATGGGAAATAGTATTGATTCGTCCGGCACCACTACGGAAAGAGAATTTCTTCACGAATCCAACGGTGTCCTCAGAATGTTGAAGTTCGCAAAACTAACGAAGTTACAGCAATTTGAAACTCACGTAGATTTTTTTTGCGTTTTTTTGATATCAATTATGCGATTTTGAGCTTGTTTTTTGAAGAAAAAACATGGGAGTTGCGCAAAACCGATTTTTTGCCATAATCTTCAATACTCTATACTCAACTCGAAAATTTTTTTCGCATCAAAAATTGAAAATTTTCATAAGGGGTTAGCCTTTGCTAAAAAAATGCAAAAAAAATAAAATGTGAAATTTTAAGTAATTCTATTTATTTTACGAATCGTCTTCGAATTTCGAACTGCGGAATGCTAGAAAATATTCGAAATTCGAAAAAATGAAGGAGTTACAGCGTAGTTGGCCTTGAAAACGACTTTGAATTTTTACGCCCAAAATAAATTGGTTTTTGCTATGTTTTCCATAGCAACCTTTACAGTATCGCTTCATGTAGCACCTCTACGGAAAGGGATCTTTGTCACGAATCTAACGGTGTCTGAAAATTTGTAAAGTTTGCCAAAATAGGGAAGTTACAGCAATTGCAAACTCAAGTTGGTTTTTTTGAATTTTTGGGATATGAATTATGCGATTTTGATGCAATACACTGAAGATTTCAAGGAAATGGGAAATAGTATTGATTCGTCCGGCACCACTACGGAAAGAGAATTTCTTCACGAATCCAACGGTGTCCTCAGAATGTTGAAGTTCGCAAAACTAACGAAGTTACAGCAATTTGAAACTCACGTAGATTTTTTTTGCGTTTTTTTGATATCAATTATGCGATTTTGAGCTTGTTTTTTGAAGAAAAAACATGGGAGTTGCGCAAAACCGATTTTTTTGCCATAATCTTCAATACTCTATACTCAACTCGAAAATTTTTTTCGCATCAAAAATTGAAAATTTTCATAAGGGGTTAGCCTTTGCTAAAAAAATGCAAAAAAAATAAAATGTGAAATTTTAAGTAATTCTATTTATTTTACGAATCGTCTTCGAATTTCGAACTGCGGAATGCTAGAAAATATTCGAAATTCGAAAAAATGAAGGAGTTACAGCGTAGTTGGCCTTGAAAACGACTTTGAATTTTTACGCCCAAAATAAATTGGTTTTTGCTATGTTTTCCATAGCAACCTTTACAGTATCGCTTCATGTAGCACCTCTACGGAAAGGGATCTTTGTCACGAATCTAACGGTGTCTGAAAATTTGTAAAGTTTGCCAAAATAGGGAAGTTACAGCAATTGCAAACTCAAGTTGGTTTTTTTGAATTTTTGGGATATGAATTATGCGATTTTGATGCAATACACTGAAGATTTCAAGGAAATGGGAAATAGTATTGATTCGTCCGGCACCACTACGGAAAGAGAATTTCTTCACGAATCCAACGGTGTCCTCAGAATGTTGAAGTTCGCAAAACTAACGAAGTTACAGCAATTTGAAACTCACGTAGATTTTTTTTGCGTTTTTTTGATATCAATTATGCGATTTTGAGCTTGTTTTTTGAAGAAAAAACATGGGAGTTGCGCAAAACCGATTTTTTTGCCATAATCTTCAATACTCTATACTCAACTCGAAAATTTTTTTCGCATCAAAAATTGAAAATTTTCATAAGGGGTTAGCCTTTGCTAAAAAAATGCAAAAAAAATAAAATGTGAAATTTTAAGTAATTCTATTTATTTTACGAATCGTCTTCGAATTTCGAACTGCGGAATGCTAGAAAATATTCGAAATTCGAAAAAATGAAGGAGTTACAGCGTAGTTGGCCTTGAAAACGACTTTGAATTTTTACGCCCAAAATAAATTGGTTTTTGCTATGTTTTCCATAGCAACCTTTACAGTATCGCTTCATGTAGCACCTCTACGGAAAGGGATCTTTGTCACGAATCTAACGGTGTCTGAAAATTTGTAAAGTTTGCCAAAATAGGGAAGTTACAGCAATTGCAAACTCAAGTTGGTTTTTTTGAATTTTTGGGATATGAATTATGCGATTTTGATGCAATACACTGAAGATTTCAAGGAAATGGGAAATAGTATTGATTCGTCCGGCACCACTACGGAAAGAGAATTTCTTCACGAATCCAACGGTGTCCTCAGAATGTTGAAGTTCGCAAAACTAACGAAGTTACAGCAATTTGAAACTCACGTAGATTTTTTTTGCGTTTTTTTGATATCAATTATGCGATTTTGAGCTTGTTTTTTGAAGAAAAAACATGGGAGTTGCGCAAAACCGATTTTTTTGCCATAATCTTCAATACTCTATACTCAACTCGAAAATTTTTTTCGCATCAAAAATTGAAAATTTTCATAAGGGGTTAGCCTTTGCTAAAAAAATGCAAAAAAAATAAAATGTGAAATTTTAAGTAATTCTGTTTATTTTACGAATCGTCTTCGAATTTCGAACTGCGGAATGCTAGAAAATATTCGAAATTCGAAAAAATGAAGGAGTTACAGCGTAGTTGGCCTTGAAAACGACTTTGAATTTTTACGCCCAAAATAAATTGGTTTTTGCTATGTTTTCCATAGCAACCTTTACAGTATCGCTTCATGTAGCACCTCTACGGAAAGGGATCTTTGTCACGAATCTAACGGTGTCTGAAAATTTGTAAAGTTTGCCAAAATAGGGAAGTTACAGCAATTGCAAACTCAAGTTGGTTTTTTTGAATTTTTGGGATATGAATTATGCGATTTTGATGCAATACACTGAAGATTTCAAGGAAATGGGAAATAGTATTGATTCGTCCGGCACCACTACGGAAAGAGAATTTCTTCACGAATCCAACGGTGTCCTCAGAATGTTGAAGTTCGCAAAACTAACGAAGTTACAGCAATTTGAAACTCACGTAGATTTTTTTTGCGTTTTTTTGATATCAATTATGCGATTTTGAGCTTGTTTTTTGAAGAAAAAACATGGGAGTTGCGCAAAACCGATTTTTTTGCCATAATCTTCAATACTCTATACTCAACTCGAAAATTTTTTTCGCATCAAAAATTGAAAATTTTCATAAGGGGTTAGCCTTTGCTAAAAAAATGCAAAAAAAATAAAATGTGAAATTTTAAGTAATTCTGTTTATTTTACGAATCGTCTTCGAATTTCGAACTGCGGAATGCTAGAAAATATTCGAAATTCGAAAAAATGAAGGAGTTACAGCGTAGTTGGCCTTGAAAACGACTTTGAATTTTTACGCCCAAAATAAATTGGTTTTTGCTATGTTTTCCATAGCAACCTTTACAGTATCGCTTCATGTAGCACCTCTACGGAAAGGGATCTTTGTCACGAATCTAACGGTGTCTGAAAATTTGTAAAGTTTGCCAAAATAGGGAAGTTACAGCAATTGCAAACTCAAGTTGGTTTTTTTGAATTTTTGGGATATGAATTATGCGATTTTGATGCAATACACTGAAGATTTCAAGGAAATGGGAAATAGTATTGATTCGTCCGGCACCACTACGGAAAGAGAATTTCTTCACGAATCCAACGGTGTCCTCAGAATGTTGAAGTTCGCAAAACTAACGAAGTTACAGCAATTTGAAACTCACGTAGATTTTTTTTGCGTTTTTTTGATATCAATTATGCGATTTTGAGCTTGTTTTTTGAAGAAAAAACATGGGAGTTGCGCAAAACCGATTTTTTTGCCATAATCTTCAATACTCTATACTCAACTCGAAAATTTTTTTCGCATCAAAAATTGAAAATTTTCATAAGGGGTTAGCCTTTGCTAAAAAAATGCAAAAAAAATAAAATGTGAAATTTTAAGTAATTCTGTTTATTTTACGAATCGTCTTCGAATTTCGAACTGCGGAATGCTAGAAAATATTCGAAATTCGAAAAAATTAAGGAGTTACAGCGTAGTTGGCCTTGAAAACGACTTTGAATTTTTACGCCCAAAATAAATTGGTTTTTGCTATGTTTTCCATAGCAACCTTTACAGTATCGCTTCATGTAGCACCTCTACGGAAAGGGATCTTTGTCACGAATCTAACGGTGTCTGAAAATTTGTAAAGTTTGCCAAAATAGGGAAGTTACAGCAATTGCAAACTCAAGTTGGTTTTTTTGAATTTTTGGGATATGAATTATGCGATTTTGATGCAATACACTGAAGATTTCAAGGAAATGGGAAATAGTATTGATTCGTCCGGCACCACTACGGAAAGAGAATTTCTTCACGAATCCAACGGTGTCCTCAGAATGTTGAAGTTCGCAAAACTAACGAAGTTACAGCAATTTGAAACTCACGTACATAGATTTTTTTTGCGTTTTTTTGATATCAATTATGCGATTTTGAGCTTGTTTTTTGAAGAAAAAACATGGGAGTTGCGCAAAACCGATTTTTTTGCCATAATCTTCAATACTCTATACTCAACTCGAAAATTTTTTTCGCATCAAAAATTGAAAATTTTCATAAGGGGTTAGCCTTTGCTAAAAAAATGCAAAAAAAATAAAATGTGAAATTTTAAGTAATTCTATTTATTTTACGAATCGTCTTCGAATTTCGAACTGCGGAATGCTAGAAAATATTCGAAATTCGAAAAAATGACTTTGAATTTTTACGCCCAAAATAAATTGGTTTTTGCTATGTTTTCCATAGCAACCTTTACAGTATCGCTTCATGTAGCACCTCTACGGAAAGGGATCTTTGTCACGAATCTAACGGTGTCTGAAAATTTGTAAAGTTTGCCAAAATAGGGAAGTTACAGCAATTGCAAACTCAAGTTGGTTTTTTTGAATTTTTGGGATATGAATTATGCGATTTTGATGCAATACACTGAAGATTTCAAGGAAATGGGAAATAGTATTGATTCGTCCGGCACCACTACGGAAAGAGAATTTCTTCACGAATCCAACGGTGTCCTCAGAATGTTGAAGTTCGCAAAACTAACGAAGTTACAGCAATTTGAAACTCACGTAGATTTTTTTTGCGTTTTTTTGATATCAATTATGCGATTTTGAGCTTGTTTTTTGAAGAAAAAACATGGGAGTTGCGCAAAACCGATTTTTTTGCCATAATCTTCAATACTCTATACTCAACTCGAAAATTTTTTTCGCATCAAAAATTGAAAATTTTCATAAGGGGTTAGCCTTTGCTAAAAAAATGCAAAAAAAATAAAATGTGAAATTTTAAGTAATTCTGTTTATTTTACGAATCGTCTTCGAATTTCGAACTGCGGAATGCTAGAAAATATTCGAAATTCGAAAAAATGAAGGAGTTACAGCGTAGTTGGCCTTGAAAACGACTTTGAATTTTTACGCCCAAAATAAATTGGTTTTTGCTATGTTTTCCATAGCAACCTTTACAGTATCGCTTCATGTAGCACCTCTACGGAAAGGGATCTTTGTCACGAATCTAACGGTGTCTGAAAATTTGTAAAGTTTGCCAAAATAGGGAAGTTACAGCAATTGCAAACTCAAGTTGGTTTTTTTGAATTTTTGGGATATGAATTATGCGATTTTGATGCAATACACTAAAGATTTCAAGGAAATGGGAAATAGTATTGATTCGTCCGGCACCACTACGGAAAGAGAATTTCTTCACGAATCCAACGGTGTCCTCAGAATGTTGAAGTTCGCAAAACTAACGAAGTTACAGCAATTTGAAACTCACGTAGATTTTTTTTGCGTTTTTTTGATATCAATTATGCGATTTTGAGCTTGTTTTTTGAAGAAAAAACATGGGAGTTGCGCAAAACCGATTTTTTTGCCATAATCTTCAATACTCTATACTCAACTCGAAAATTTTTTTCGCATCAAAAATTGAAAATTTTCATAAGGGGTTAGCCTTTGCTAAAAAAATGCAAAAAAAATAAAATGTGAAATTTTAAGTAATTCTATTTATTTTACGAATCGTCTTCGAATTTCGAACTGCGGAATGCTAGAAAATATTCGAAATTCGAAAAAATGAAGGAGTTACAGCGTAGTTGGCCTTGAAAACGACTTTGAATTTTTACGCCCAAAATAAATTGGTTTTTGCTATGTTTTCCATAGCAACCTTTACAGTATCGCTTCATGTAGCACCTCTACGGAAAGGGATCTTTGTCACGAATCTAACGGTGTCTGAAAATTTGTAAAGTTTGCCAAAATAGGGAAGTTACAGCAATTGCAAACTCAAGTTGGTTTTTTTGAATTTTTGGGATATGAATTATGCGATTTTGATGCAATACACTGAAGATTTCAAGGAAATGGGAAATAGTATTGATTCGTCCGGCACCACTACGGAAAGAGAATTTCTTCACGAATCCAACGGTGTCCTCAGAATGTTGAAGTTCGCAAAACTAACGAAGTTACAGCAATTTGAAACTCACGTAGATTTTTTTTTTGCGTTTTTTTGATATCAATTATGCGATTTTGAGCTTGTTTTTTGAAGAAAAAACATGGGAGTTGCGCAAAACCGATTTTTTTGCCATAATCTTCAATACTCTATACTCAACTCGAAAATTTTTTTCGCATCAAAAATTGAAAATTTTCATAAGGGGTTAGCCTTTGCTAAAAAAATGCAAAAAAAATAAAATGTGAAATTTTAAGTAATTCTATTTATTTTACGAATCGTCTTCGAATTTCGAACTGCGGAATGCTAGAAAATATTCGAAATTCGAAAAAATGAAGGAGTTACAGCGTAGTTGGCCTTGAAAACGACTTTGAATTTTTACGCCCAAAATAAATTGGTTTTTGCTATGTTTTCCATAGCAACCTTTACAGTATCGCTTCATGTAGCACCTCTACGGAAAGGGATCTTTGTCACGAATCTAACGGTGTCTGAAAATTTGTAAAGTTTGCCAAAATAGGGAAGTTACAGCAATTGCAAACTCAAGTTGGTTTTTTTGAATTTTTGGGATATGAATTATGCGATTTTGATGCAATACACTGAAGATTTCAAGGAAATGGGAAATAGTATTGATTCGTCCGGCACCACTACGGAAAGAGAATTTCTTCACGAATCCAACGGTGTCCTCAGAATGTTGAAGTTCGCAAAACTAACGAAGTTACAGCAATTTGAAACTCACGTAGATTTTTTTTGCGTTTTTTTGATATCAATTATGCGATTTTGAGCTTGTTTTTTGAAGAAAAAACATGGGAGTTGCGCAAAACCGATTTTTTTGCCATAATCTTCAATACTCTATACTCAACTCGAAAATTTTTTTCGCATCAAAAATTGAAAATTTTCATAAGGGGTTAGCCTTTGCTAAAAAAATGCAAAAAAAATAAAATGTGAAATTTTAAGTAATTCTGTTTATTTTACGAATCGTCTTCGAATTTCGAACTGCGGAATGCTAGAAAATATTCGAAATTCGAAAAAATGAAGGAGTTACAGCGTAGTTGGCCTTGAAAACGACTTTGAATTTTTACGCCCAAAATAAATTGGTTTTTGCTATGTTTTCCATAGCAACCTTTACAGTATCGCTTCATGTAGCACCTCTACGGAAAGGGATCTTTGTCACGAATCTAACGGTGTCTGAAAATTTGTAAAGTTTGCCAAAATAGGGAAGTTACAGCAATTGCAAACTCAAGTTGGTTTTTTTGAATTTTTGGGATATGAATTATGCGATTTTGATGCAATACACTGAAGATTTCAAGGAAATGGGAAATAATATTGATTCGTCCGGCACCACTACGGAAAGAGAATTTCTTCACGAATCCAACGGTGTCCTCAGAATGTTGAAGTTCGCAAAACTAACGAAGTTACAGCAATTTGAAACTCACGTAGATTTTTTTTGCGTTTTTTTGATATCAATTATGCGATTTTGAGCTTGTTTTTTGAAGAAAAAACATGGGAGTTGCGCAAAACCGATTTTTTTGCCATAATCTTCAATACTCTATACTCAACTCGAAAATTTTTTTCGCATCAAAAATTGAAAATTTTCATAAGGGGTTAGCCTTTGCTAAAAAAATGCAAAAAAAATAAAATGTGAAATTTTAAGTAATTCTGTTTATTTTACGAATCGTCTTCGAATTTCGAACTGCGGAATGCTAGAAAATATTCGAAATTCGAAAAAATGAAGGAGTTACAGCGTAGTTGGCCTTGAAAACGACTTTGAATTTTTACGCCCAAAATAAATTGGTTTTTGCTATGTTTTCCATAGCAACCTTTACAGTATCGCTTCATGTAGCACCTCTACGGAAAGGGATCTTTGTCACGAATCTAACGGTGTCTGAAAATTTGTAAAGTTTGCCAAAATAGGGAAGTTACAGCAATTGCAAACTCAAGTTGGTTTTTTTGAATTTTTGGGATATGAATTATGCGATTTTGATGCAATACACTGAAGATTTCAAGGAAATGGGAAATAGTATTGATTCGTCCGGCACCACTACGGAAAGAGAATTTCTTCACGAATCCAACGGTGTCCTCAGAATGTTGAAGTTCGCAAAACTAACGAAGTTACAGCAATTTGAAACTCACGTAGATTTTTTTTGCGTTTTTTTGATATCAATTATGCGATTTTGAGCTTGTTTTTTGAAGAAAAAACATGGGAGTTGCGCAAAACCGATTTTTTTGCCATAATCTTCAATACTCTATACTCAACTCGAAAATTTTTTTCGCATCAAAAATTGAAAATTTTCATAAGGGGTTAGCCTTTGCTAAAAAAATGCAAAAAAATTAAAATGTGAAATTTTAAGTAATTCTATTTATTTTACGAATCGTCTTCGAATTTCGAACTGCGAAATGCTAGAAAATATTCGAAATTCGAAAAAATGAAGGAGTTACAGCGTAGTTGGCCTTGAAAACGACTTTGAATTTTTACGCCCAAAATAAATTGGTTTTTGCTATGTTTTCCATAGCAACCTTTACAGTATCGCTTCATGTAGCACCTCTACGGAAAGGGATCTTTGTCACGAATCTAACGGTGTCTGAAAATTTGTAAAGTTTGCCAAAATAGGGAAGTTACAGCAATTGCAAACTCAAGTTGGTTTTTTTGAATTTTTGGGATATGAATTATGCGATTTTGATGCAATACACTGAAGATTTCAAGGAAATGGGAAATAATATTGATTCGTCCGGCACCACTACGGAAAGAGAATTTCTTCACGAATCCAACGGTGTCCTCAGAATGTTGAAGTTCGCAAAACTAACGAAGTTACAGCAATTTGAAACTCACGTAGATTTTTTTTGCGTTTTTTTTGATATCAATTATGCGATTTTGAGCTTGTTTTTTGAAGAAAAAACATGGGAGTTGCGCAATAACCGATTTTTTTGCCATAATCTTCAATACTCTATACTCAACTCGAAAATTTTTTTCGCATCAAAAATTGAAAATTTTCATAAGGGGTTAGCCTTTGCTAAAAAAATGCAAAAAAAATAAAATGTGAAATTTTAAGTAATTCTGTTTATTTTACGAATCGTCTTCGAATTTCGAACTGCGGAATGCTAGAAAATATTCGAAATTCGAAAAAATGAAGGAGTTACAGCGTAGTTGGCCTTGAAAACGACTTTGAATTTTTACGCCCAAAATAAATTGGTTTTTGCTATGTTTTCCATAGCAACCTTTACAGTATCGCTTCATGTAGCACCTCTACGGAAAGGGATCTTTGTCACGAATCTAACGGTGTCTGAAAATTTGTAAAGTTTGCCAAAATAGGGAAGTTACAGCAATTGCAAACTCAAGTTGGTTTTTTTGAATTTTTGGGATATGAATTATGCGATTTTGATGCAATACACTGAAGATTTCAAGGAAATGGGAAATAGTATTGATTCGTCCGGCACCACTACGGAAAGAGAATTTCTTCACGAATCCAACGGTGTCCTCAGAATGTTGAAGTTCGCAAAACTAACGAAGTTACAGCAATTTGAAACTCACGTAGATTTTTTTTGCGTTTTTTTGATATCAATTATGCGATTTTGAGCTTGTTTTTTGAAGAAAAAACATGGGAGTTGCGCAAAAACCGATTTTTTTGCCATAATCTTCAATACTCTATACTCAACTCGAAAATTTTTTTCGCATCAAAAATTGAAAATTTTCATAAGGGGTCTTTGCTAAAAAATGCAAAAAAAATAAAATGTGAAATTTTAAGTAATTCTATTTATTTTACGAATCGTCTTCGAATTTCGAACTGCGGAATGCTAGAAAATATTCGAAATTCGAAAAAATGAAGGAGTTACAGCGTAGTTGGCCTTGAAAACGACTTTGAATTTTTACGCCCAAAATAAATTGGTTTTTGCTATGTTTTCCATAGCAACCTTTACAGTATCGCTTCATGTAGCACCTCTACGGAAAGGGATCTTTGTCACGAATCTAACGGTGTCTGAAAATTTGCAAAGTTTGCCAAAATAGGGAAGTTACACGCAATTGCAAACTCAAGTTGGTTTTTTTGAATTTTTGGGATATGAATTATGCGATTTTGATGCAATACACTGAAGATTTCAAGGAAATGGGAAATAGTATTGATTCGTCCGGCACCACTACAGAAAGAGAATTTCTTCACGAATCCAACGGTGTCCTCAGAATGTTGAAGTTCGCAAAACTAACGAAGTTACAGCAATTTGAAACTCACGTAGATTTTTTTTGCGTTTTTTTGATATCAATTATGCGATTTTGAGCTTGTTTTTTGAAGAAAAAACATGGGAGTTGCGCAAAACCGATTTTTTTGCCATAATCTTCAATACTCTATACTCAACTCGAAAATTTTTTTCGCATCAAAAATTGAAAATTTTCATAAGGGGTTAGCCTTTGCTAAAAAAATGCAAAAAAAATAAAATGTGAAATTTTAAGTAATTCTGTTTATTTTACGAATCGTCTTCGAATTTCGAACTGCGGAATGCTAGAAAATATTCGAAATTCGAAAAAATGAAGGAGTTACAGCGTAGTTGGCCTTGAAAACGACTTTGAATTTTTACGCCCAAAATAAATTGGTTTTTGCTATGTTTTCCATAGCAACCTTTACAGTATCGCTTCATGTAGCACCTCTACGGAAAGGGATCTTTGTCACGAATCTAACGGTGTCTGAAAATTTGTAAAGTTTGCCAAAATAGGGAAGTTACAGCAATTGCAAACTCAAGTTGGTTTTTTTGAATTTTTGGGATATGAATTATGCGATTTTGATGCAATACACTGAAGATTTCAAGGAAATGGGAAATAGTATTGATTCGTCCGGCACCACTACGGAAAGAGAATTTCTTCACGAATCCAACGGTGTCCTCAGAATGTTGAAGTTCGCAAAACTAACGAAGTTACAGCAATTTGAAACTCACGTAGATTTTTTTTGCGTTTTTTTGATATCAATTATGCGATTTTGAGCTTGTTTTTTGAAGAAAAAACATGGAGTTGCGCAAAACCGATTTTTTTGCCATAATCTTCAATACTCTATACTCAACTCGAAAATTTTTTTCGCATCAAAAATTGAAAATTTTCATAAGGGGTTAGCTTTGCTAAAAAAATGCAAAAAAAATAAAATGTGAAATTTTAAGTAATTCTGTTTATTTTACGAATCGTCTTCGAATTTCGAACTGCGGAATGCTAGAAAATATTCGAAATTCGAAAAAATGAAGGAGTTACAGCGTAGTTGGCCTTGAAAACGACTTTGAATTTTTACGCCCAAAATAAATTGGTTTTTGCTATGTTTTCCATAGCAACCTTTACAGTATCGCTTCATGTAGCACCTCTACGGAAAGGGATCTTTGTCACGAATCTAACGGTGTCTGAAAATTTGTAAAGTTTGCCAAAATAGGGAAGTTACAGCAATTGCAAACTCAAGTTGGTTTTTTTGAATTTTTGGGATATGAATTATGCGATTTGATGCAATACACTGAAGATTTCAAGGAAATGGGAAATAGTATTGATTCGTCCGGCACCACTACGGAAAGAGAATTTCTTCACGAATCCAACGGTGTCCTCAGAATGTTGAAGTTCGCAAAACTAACGAAGTTACAGCAATTTGAAACTCACGTAGATTTTTTTGCGTTTTTTTTGATATCAATTATGCGATTTTGAGCTTGTTTTTTGAAGAAAAACATGGGAGTTGCGCAAACCGATTTTTTTGCCATAATCTTCAATACTCTATACTCAACTCGAAAATTTTTTTCGCATCAAAAATTGAAAATTTTCATAAGGGGTTAGCCTTTGCTAAAAAAATCCAAAAAAAATAAAATGTGAAATTTTAAGTAATTCTGTTTATTTTACGAATCGTCTTCGAATTTCGAACTGCGGAATGCTAGAAAATATTCGAAATTCGAAAAATGAAGGAGTTACAGCGTAGTTGGCCTTGAAAACGACTTTGAATTTTTACGCCCAAAATAATTGGTTTTTGCTATGTTTTCCATAGCAACCTTTACAGTATCGCTTCATGTAGCCACCTCTACGGAAAGGGATCTTTGTCACGAATCTAACGGTGTCTGAAAATTTGTAAAGTTTGCCAAAATAGGGAAGTTACAGCAATTGCAAACTCAAGTTGGTTTTTTGAATTTTTGGGATATGAATTATGCGATTTTGATGCAATACACTGAAGATTTCAAGGAAATGGGAAATAGTATTGATTCGTCCGGCACCACTACGAAAGAGAATTTCTTCACGAATCCAACGGTGTCCTCAGAATGTTGAAGTTCGCAAAACTAACGAAGTTACAGCAATTTGAACTCACGTAGATTTTTTTGCGTTTTTTTGATATCAATTATGCGATTTTGAGCTTGTTTTTTGAAGAAAAAACATGGGAGTTGCGCAAAAACCGATTTTTTTGCCCATAATCTTCAATACTCTATACTCAACTCGAAAATTTTTTCGCATCAAAAATTGAAAAATTTTCATAAGGGGTCTTTGCTAAAAAATGCAAAAAAATAAAATGTGAAATTTTAAGTAATTCTATTTATTTTACGAATCGTCTTCGAATTTCGAACTGCGGAATGCTAGAAATATTCGAAATTCGAAAAAATGAGGAGTTACAGCGTAGTTGGCCTTGAAAACGACTTTGAATTTTTACGCCCAAAATAAATTGGTTTTTGCTATGTTTTCCATAGCAACCTTTACAGTATCGCTTCATGTAGCACCTCTACGGAAAGGGATCTTTGTCACGAATCTAACGGTGTCTGAAAATTGCAAAGTTTGCGCAAAGTTTGCCAAAATAGGGAAGTTACAGCAATTGCAAACTCAAGTTGGTTTTTTTGAATTTTTGGGATATGAATTATGCGATTTTGATGCAATACACTGAAGATTTCAAGGAAATGGGAAATAGTATTGATTCGTCCGGCACCACTACAGAAAGAGAATTTCTTCACGAATCCAACGGTGTCCTCAGAATGTTGAAGTTCGCAAAACTAACGAAGTTACAGCAATTTGAAACTCACGTAGATTTTTTTTGCGTTTTTTTGATATCAATTATGCGATTTTGAACTTGTTTTTTGAAGAAAAAACATGGGAGTTGCGCAAAACCGATTTTTTTGCCATAATCTTCAATACTCTATACTCAACTCGAAAATTTTTTTCGCATCAAAAATTGAAAATTTTCATAAGGGGTTAGCCTTTGCTAAAAAAATGCAAAAAAAATAAAATGTGAATTTTAAGTAATTCTGTTTATTTTACGAATCGTCTTCGAATTTCGAACTGCGGAATGCTAGAAAATATTCGAAATTCGAAAAAATGAAGGAGTTACAGCGTAGTTGGCCTTGAAAACGACTTTGAATTTTTACGCCCAAAATAAATTGGTTTTTGCTATGTTTTCCATAGCAACCTTTACAGTATCGCTTCATGTAGCACCTCTACGGAAAGGGATCTTTGTCACGAATCTAACGGTGTCTGAAAATTTGTAAAGTTTGCCAAAATAGGGAAGTTACAGCAATTGCAAACTCAAGTTGGTTTTTTTGAATTTTTGGGATATGAATTATGCGATTTTGATGCAATACACTGAAGATTTCAAGGAAATGGGAAATAGTATTGATTCGTCCGGCACCACTACGGAAAGAGAATTTCTTCACGAATCCAACGGTGTCCTCAGAATGTTGAAGTTCGCAAAACTAACGAAGTTACAGCAATTCGAAACTCACGTAGATTTTTTTTGCGTTTTTTTGATATCAATTATGCGATTTGAGCTTGTTTTTTGAAGAAAAAACATGGGAGTTGCGCAAAACCGATTT
Source organism: Stomoxys calcitrans (assembly GCF_963082655.1). Classification (NCBI taxonomy): domain Eukaryota; kingdom Metazoa; phylum Arthropoda; class Insecta; order Diptera; family Muscidae; genus Stomoxys; species Stomoxys calcitrans. The sequence goes on along the minus strand of NW_026739148.1, from coordinate 16,895 downwards.
TTTTGCCATAATCTTCAATACTCTATACTCAACTCGAAATTTTTTTCGCATCAAAAATTGAAAATTTTCATAAGGGGTTAGCCTTTGCTAAAAAAATGCAAAAAAAATAAAATGTGAAATTTTAAGTAATTCTGTTTATTTTACGAATCGTCTTCGAATTTCGAACTGCGGAATGCTAGAAAATATTCGAAATTCGAAAAAATGAAGGAGTTACAGCGTAGTTGGCCTTGAAAACGACTTTGAATTTTTACGCCCAAAATAAATTGGTTTTTGCTATGTTTTCCATAGCAACCTTTACAGTATCGCTTCATGTAGCACCTCTACGGAAAGGGATCTTTGTCACGAATCTAACGGTGTCTGAAAATTTGTAAAGTTTGCCAAAATAGGGAAGTTACAGCAATTGCAAACTCAAGTTGGTTTTTTTGAATTTTTGGGATATGAATTATGCGATTTTGATGCAATACACTGAAGATTTCAAGGAAATGGGAAATAGTATTGATTCGTCCGGCACCACTACGGAAAGAGAATTTCTTCACGAATCCAACGGTGTCCTTAGAATGTTGAAGTTCGCAAAACTAACGAAGTTACAGCAATTTGAAACTCACGTAGATTTTTTTGCGTTTTTTTGATATCAATTATGCGATTTTGAGCTTGTTTTTTGAAGAAAAAACATGGGAGTTGCGCAAAACCGATTTTTTTGCCATAATCTTCAATACTCTATACTCAACTCGAAAATTTTTTTCGCATCAAAAATTGAAAATTTTCATAAGGGGTTAGCCTTTGCTAAAAAAATGCAAAAAAAATAAAATGTGAAATTTTAAGTAATTCTGTTTATTTTACGAATCGTCTTCGAATTTCGAACTGCGGAATGCTAGAAAATATTCGAAATTCGAAAAAATGAAGGAGTTACAGCGTAGTTGGCCTTGAAAACGACTTTGAATTTTTACGCCCAAAATAAATTGGTTTTTGCTATGTTTTCCATAGCAACCTTTACAGTATCGCTTCATGTAGCACCTCTACGGAAAGGGATCTTTGTCACGAATCTAACGGTGTCTGAAAATTTGTAAAGTTTGCCAAAATAGGGAAGTTACAGCAATTGCAAACTCAAGTTGGTTTTTTTGAATTTTTGGAATATGAATTATGCGATTTTGATGCAATACACTGAAGATTTCAAGGAAATGGAAATAGTATTGATTCGTCCGGCACCACTACGGAAAGAGAATTTCTTCACGAATCCAACGGTGTCCTCAGAATGTTGAAGTTCGCAAAACTAACGAAGTTACAGCAATTTGAAACTCACGTAGATTTTTTTTGCGTTTTATACCCTCCACCATAAGATGGGGGGTATACTAATTTCGTCATTCTGTTTGTAACTACTCGAAATATTCGTCTGAGACCCCATAAAGTATATATATTCTTGATCGTCGTGACATTTTATGTCGATCTAGCCATGTCCGTCCGTCTGTCCGTCCGTCCGTCCGTCCGTCCGTCCGTCCGTCCGTCCGTCCGTCCGTCCGTCCGTCCGTCCGTCCGTCCGTCCGTCCGTCCGTCCGTCCGTCCGTCCGTCCGTCCGTCCGTCTGTCGAAAGCACGCTAACTTCCGAAGGAGTAATGCTAGCCGCTTGAAATTTTGCACAAATACTTCTTATTAGTGTAGGTCGGTTGGTATTGTAAATGGGCCATATCGGTCCATGTTTTGATATAGCTGCCATATAAACCGATCTTGGGTCTTGACTTCTTGAGCCTCTAGAGTGCGCAATTCTTATCCGATTGGAATAAAATTTTGCACAACGTGTTTTCTTATGATATCCAATAACTGTGCCAAGTATGGTTCAAATCGGTCCATAACCTGATATAGCTGCCATATAAACCGATCTTGGGTCTTGACTTCTTGAGCCTCTAGCTTGCGCAATTCTTATCCGATCAGAATGAAATTTTGCACGACGTGTTTTGTTATTATACTCAACATCTGTGCTAAGTATGGTTCAAATCGGCCCATAACCTGATATAGCTGCCATATAAACCGATCTTGGGTCTTGACTTCTTGAGCCTCTAGAGTGCGCAATTCTTATCCGATTGAATAGAAATTTTGCACGAAGTGTTTTGTTATTATATCCAACAACTGTGCCAAGTATGGTTCAAATCGGCCCATAACCTGATATAGCTGCCATATAAACCGATCTTGGGTCTTGACTTCTTGAGCCTCTAGAGGGCGCAATTCTTATCCGAATGGAATGGAATTTCGCACGACGTGTTTTGTTATGATACCCAACAACTATGCCAAGTATGGTTTAAATCGGTCCATAACCTGATATAGCTGCCATATAAACCGATCTTGGGTCTTGACTTCTTGAGCCTCTAGAGGGCGCAATTCTTATCCGAATGGAATGGAATTTCGCACGACGTGTTTTGTTATGATACCCAACAACTATGCCAAGTATGGTTCAAATCGGTTTATAACCTGATATAGCTGCCATATAAACCGATCTGGGATCTTGACTTCTTGACCCCTAGAGGTCGCAATTATTATCCGATATGCCTGAAATTTTCTACGACGGATCCTCTCATGACCATCAACATACGTGTTTATTATGATCTGAATCGGTCTATAGCCCAATACAGCTCCCATATAAATCGATCTCTCTATTTTTTTGAGCCCCCAAAGGGTGCAATTCTTATACGAATTGGCTGAAATTTTACACAGGTCTCCAACACATAATTTAATTGTGATCCGAACCGGACCATATCTTGATATCGTTTTAATAGCAGAGCAACTCATTTCTTATATCCTTTTTTGCCTAAGAAGAGATGCCGGGAAAAGAACTCGACAAATGCGATCCATGGTGGAGGGTATATAAGATTCGGCCCGGCCGAACTTAGCACGTTTTTACTTGTTTTGATATCAATTATGCGATTTTGAGCTTGTTTTTTGAAGAAAAAACATGGGAGTTGCGCAAAACCGATTTTTTTGCCATAATCTTCAATACTCTATACTCAACTCGAAAATTTTTTTCGCATCAAAAATTGAAAATTTTCATAAGGGGTTAGCCTTTGCTAAAAAAATGCAAAAAAAATAAAATGTGAAATTTTAAGTAATTCTGTTTATTTTACGAATCGTCTTCGAATTTCGAACTGCGGAATGCTAGAAAATATTCGAAATTCGAAAAAATGAAGGAGTTACAGCGTAGTTGGCCTTGAAAACGACTTTGAATTTTTACGCCCAAAATAAATTGGTTTTTGCTATGTTTTCCATAGCAACCTTTACAGTATCGCTTCATGTAGCACCTCTATGGAAAGGGATCTTTGTCACGAATCTAACGGTGTCTGAAAATTTGTAAAGTTTGCCAAAATAGGGAAGTTACAGCAATTGCAAACTCAAGTTGGTTTTTTTGAATTTTTGGGATATGAATTATGCGATTTTGATGCAATACACTGAAGATTTCAAGGAAATGGGAAATAGTATTGATTCGTCCGGCACCACTACGGAAAGAGAATTTCTTCACGAATCCAACGGTGTCCTCAGAATGTTGAAGTTCGCAAAACTAACGAAGTTACAGCAATTTGAAACTCACGTAGATTTTTTTTGCGTTTTTTTGATATCAATTATGCGATTTTGAGCTTGTTTTTTGAAGAAAAAACATGGGAGTTGCGCAAAACCGATTTTTTTGCCATAATCTTCAATACTCTATACTCAACTCGAAAATTTTTTTCGCATCAAAAATTGAAAATTTTCATAAGGGGTTAGCCTTTGCTAAAAAAATGCAAAAAAAAATAAAATGTGAAATTTTAAGTAATTCTATTTATTTTACGAATCGTCTTCGAATTTCGAACTGCGGAATGCTAGAAAATATTCGAAATTCGAAAAAATGAAGGAGTTACAGCGTAGTTGGCCTTGAAAACGACTTTGAATTTTTACGCCCAAAATAAATTGGTTTTTGCTATGTTTTCCATAGCAACCTTTACAGTATCGCTTCATGTAGCACCTCTACGGAAAGGGATCTTTGTCACGAATCTAACGGTGTCTGAAAATTTGTAAAGTTTGCCAAAATAGGGAAGTTACAGCAATTGCAAACTCAAGTTGGTTTTTTTGAATTTTTGGGATATGAATTATGCGATTTTGATGCAATACACTGAAGATTTCAAGGAAATGGGAAATAGTATTGATTCGTCCGGCACCACTACGGAAAGAGAATTTCTTCACGAATCCAACGGTGTCCTCAGAATGTTGAAGTTCGCAAAACTAACGAAGTTACAGCAATTTGAAACTCACGTAGATTTTTTTTGCGTTTTTTATACCCTCCACCATAAGATGGGGGGTATACTAATTTCGTCATTCTGTTTGTAACTACTCGAAATATTCGTCTGAGACCCCATAAAGTATATATATTCTTGATCGTCGTGACATTTTATGTCGATCTAGCCATGTCCGTCCGTCTGTCCGTCCGTCCGTCCGTCCGTCCGTCCGTCCGTCCGTCCGTCCGTCCGTCCGTCCGTCCGTCCGTCCGTCTGTCTGTCGAAAGCACGCTAACTTCCGAAGGAGTAAAGCTAGCCGCTTGAAATTTTGCACAAATACTTCTTATTAGTGTAGGTCGGTTGGTATTGTAAATGGGCCATATCGGTCCATGTTTTGATATAGCTGCCATATAAACCGATCTTGGGTCTTGACTTCTTGAGCCTCTAGCGTGCGCAATTCTTATCCGATCAAAATGAAATTTTGCACGACGTGTTTTGTTATTATATCCAACAACTGTGCCAAGTATGGTTCAAATCGGTCCATAATCTGATATAGCTGCCATATAAACCGATATTGGGTCTTGACTTCTTGAGCCTCTAGAGTGCGCAATTCTTATCCGATTGGAATGAAATTTTGCACGACGTGTTTTGTTATTATATCCAACAACTGTGCCAAGTATGGTTCAAATCGGTCCATAATCTGATATAGCTGCCATATAAACCGATATTGGGTCTTGACTTCTTGAGCCTCTAGAGTGCGCAATTCTTATCCGATTGGAATGAAATTTTGCACAACGTGCTTTGTTATGATATCCAACAACTGTGCCAAATATGGTTCAAATCGGTCCATAACCTGATATAGCTGCCATATAAACCGATCTTGGATCTTGACTTCTTAAGCCTCTAGGGGGCGCAATTCTTATCCGAATGGAATGAAATTTCGTACGACGTCTTTTGTTATGATACCCAACAACTATGCCAAGTATGGTTTAAATCGGTCCATAACCTGATATAGCTGTCATATAAACCGATCTTGGGTCTTGACTTCATGAGCCTCTAGAGGGCACAATTCTTATCCGATTTGAATGAATTTTTGCACGAAGTATTTCGTTATGATATCCAACAACTGTTCCAAGAATGGATGAAATCGGTATTTAACCTGATATAGCTGTGATATAAACAGATCTGGGGATTTGACTTCTTGAGCTTCTAGAGGGCGCAATTCCTATCCGATTTGGCTGAAATTGTGCATGACGTATTTTATTTTTACTTTCGACAACTGTGTCAAATAAGGTTCAAATCGGTTCATAACCTGATATAGCTGCCATATAAACCGATCTGGGATCTTGACTTCTTGACCCCTAGAGGTCGCAATTATTATCCGATATGCCTGAAATTTTGTACGACGGATCCTCTCATGACCATCAACAAACGTGTTTATTATGGTCTGAATCGGTCTATAGCCCGATACAGATCCCATATAAATCTTTCTCTCTATTTTACTTCGTGAGCCCCAATGGGCGCAATTCTTATACGAATTGGCTGAAATTTTATACAGGTCTCCAACATATAATTTAATTGTGGTCCGAACCGGACCATATCTTGATATCGTTTTAATAGCAGAGCAACTCTTTTCTTATATCCTTTTTTGCCTAAGAAGAGATGCCGGGAAAAGAACTCGACAAATGCGATCGATGGTGGAGGGTATATAAGATTCGGCCCGGCCGAACTTAGCACGTTTTTACTTGTTTGATATCAATTATGCGATTTTGAGCTTGTTTTTTGAAGAAAAAACATGGGAGTTGCGCAAAACCGATTTTTTTGCCATAATCTTCAATACTCTATACTCAACTCGAAAATTTTTTTCGCATCAAAAATTGAAAATTTTCATAAGGGGTTAGCCTTTGCTAAAAAAATGCAAAAAAAATAAAATGTGAAATTTTAAGTAATTCTGTTTATTTTACGAATCGTCTTCGAATTTCGAACTGCGGAATGCTAGAAAATATTCGAAATTCGAAAAAATGAAGGAGTTACAGCGTAGTTGGCCTTGAAAACGACTTTGAATTTTTACGCCCAAAATAAATTGGTTTTTGCTATGTTTTCCATAGCAACCTTTACAGTATCGCTTCATGTAGCACCTCTACGGAAAGGGATCTTTGTCACGAATCTAACGGTGTCTGAAAATTTGTAAAGTTTGCCAAAATAGGGAAGTTACAGCAATTGCAAACTCAAGTTGGTTTTTTTGAATTTTTGGGATATGAATTATGCGATTTTGATGCAATACACTGAAGATTTCAAGGAAATGGGAAATAGTATTGATTCGTCCGGCACCACTACGGAAAGAGAATTTCTTCACGAATCCAACGGTGTCCTCAGAATGTTGAAGTTCGCAAAACTAACGAAGTTACAGCAATTTGAAACTCACGTTTTTTTTTTTGCGATTTTTTGATATCAATTATGCGATTTTGAGCTTGTTTTTTGAAGAAAAAACATGGGAGTTGCGCAAAACCGATTTTTTTGCCATAATCTTCAATACTCTATACTCAACTCGAAAATTTTTTTCGCATCAAAAATTGAAAATTTTCATAAGGGGTTAGCCTTTGCTAAAAAAATGCAAAAAAAATAAAATGTGAAATTTTAAGTAATTCTATTTATTTTACGAATCGTCTTCGAATTTCGAACTGCGGAATGCTAGAAAATATTCGAAATTCGAAAAAATGAAGGAGTTACAGCGTAGTTGGCCTTGAAAACGACTTTGAATTTTTACGCCCAAAATAAATTGGTTTTTGCTATGTTTTCCATAGCAACCTTTACAGTATCGCTTCACGTAGCACCTCTACGGAAAGGGATCTTTGTCACGAATCTAACGGTGTCTGAAAATTTGTAAAGTTTGCCAAAATAGGGAAGTTACAGCAATTGCAAACTCAAGTTGGTTTTTTTGAATTTTTGGGATATGAATTATGCGATTTTGATGCAATACACTGAAGATTTCAAGGAAATAGGAAATAGTATTGATTCGTCCGGCACCACTACGGAAAGAGAATTTCTTCACGAATCCAACGGTGTCCTCAGAATGTTGAAGTTCGCAAAACTAACGAAGTTACAGCAATTTGAAACTCACGTAGATTTTTTTTGCGTTTTTTTGATATCAATTATGCGATTTTGAGCTTGTTTTTTGAAGAAAAAACATGGGAGTTGCGCAAAACCGATTTTTTTGCCATAATCTTCAATACTCTATACTCAACTCGAAAATTTTTTTCGCATCAAAAATTGAAAATTTTCATAAGGGGTTAGCCTTTGCTAAAAAAATGCAAAAAAAATAAAATGTGAAATTTTAAGTAATTCTGTTTATTTTACGAATCGTCTTCGAATTTCGAACTGCGGAATGCTAGAAAATATTCGAAATTCGAAAAAATGAAGGAGTTACAGCGTAGTTGGCCTTGAAAACGACTTTGAATTTTTACGCCCAAAATAAATTGGTTTTTGCTATGTTTTCCATAGCAACCTTTACAGTATCGCTTCATGTAGCACCTCTACGGAAAGGGATCTTTGTCACGAATCTAACGGTGTCTGAAAATTTGTAAAGTTTGCCAAAATAGGGAAGTTACAGCAATTGCAAACTCAAGTTGGTTTTTTTGAATTTTTGGGATATGAATTATGCGATTTTGATGCAATACACTGAAGATTTCAAGGAAATGGGAAATAGTATTGATTCGTCCGGCACCACTACGGAAAGAGAATTTCTTCACGAATCCAACGGTGTCCTCAGAATGTTGAAGTTCGCAAAACTAACGAAGTTACAGCAATTTGAAACTCACGTAGATTTTTTTTGCGTTTTTTTGATATCAATTATGCGATTTTGAGCTTGTTTTTTGAAGAAAAAACATGGGAGTTGCGCAAAACCGATTTTTTTGCCATAATCTTCAATACTCTATACTCAACTCGAAAATTTTTTTCGCATCAAAAATTGAAAATTTTCATAAGGGGTTAGCCTTTGCTAAAAAAAATGCAAAAAAAATAAAATGTGAAATTTTAAGTAATTCTGTTTATTTTACGAATCGTCTTCGAATTTCGAACTGCGGAATGCTAGAAAATATTCGAAATTCGAAAAAATGAAGGAGTTACAGCGTAGTTGGCCTTGAAAACGACTTTGAATTTTTACGCCCAAAATAAATTGGTTTTTGCTATGTTTTCCATAGCAACCTTTACAGTATCGCTTCATGTAGCACCTCTACGGAAAGGGATCTTTGTCACGAATCTAACGGTGTCTGAAAATTTGTAAAGTTTGCCAAAATAGGGAAGTTACAGCAATTGCAAACTCAAGTTGGTTTTTTTGAATTTTTGGGATATGAATTATGCGATTTTGATGCAATACACTGAAGATTTCAAGGAAATGGGAAATAGTATTGATTCGTCCGGCACCACTACGGAAAGAGAATTTCTTCACGAATCCAACGGTGTCCTCAGAATGTTGAAGTTCGCAAAACTAACGAAGTTACAGCAATTTGAAACTCACGTAGATTTTTTTTGCGTTTTTTTGATATCAATTATGCGATTTTGAGCTTGTTTTTTGAAGAAAAAACATGGGAGTTGCGCAAAACCGATTTTTTTGCCATAATCTTCAATACTCTATACTCAACTCGAAAATTTTTTTCGCATCAAAAATTTAAAATTTTCATAAGGGGTTAGCCTTTGCTAAAAAAATGCAAAAAAAATAAAATGTGAAATTTTAAGTAATTCTATTTATTTTACGAATCGTCTTCGAATTTCGAACTGCGGAATGCTAGAAAATATTCGAAATTCGAAAAAATGAAGGAGTTACAGCGTAGTTGGCCTTGAAAACGACTTTGAATTTTTACGCCCAAAATAAATTGGTTTTTGCTATGTTTTCCATAGCAACCTTTACAGTATCGCTTCATGTAGCACCTCTACGGAAAGGGATCTTTGTCACGAATCTAACGGTGTCTGAAAATTTGTAAAGTTTGCCAAAATAGGGAAGTTACAGCAATTGCAAACTCAAGTTGGTTTTTTTGAATTTTTGGGATATGAATTATGCGATTTTGATGCAATACACTGAAGATTTCAAGGAAATGGGAAATAGTATTGATTCGTCCGGCACCACTACGGAAAGAGAATTTCTTCACGAATCCAACGGTGTCCTCAGAATGTTGAAGTTCGCAAAACTAACGAAGTTACAGCAATTTGAAACTCACGTAGATTTTTTTTGCGTTTTTTTGATATCAATTATGCGATTTTGAGCTTGTTTTTTGAAGAAAAAACATGGGAGTTGCGCAAAACCGATTTTTTTGCCATAATCTTCAATACTCTATACTCAACTCGAAAATTTTTTTCGCATCAAAAATTTAAAATTTTCATAAGGGGTTAGCCTTTGCTAAAAAAATGCAAAAAAAATAAAATGTGAAATTTTAAGTAATTCTATTTATTTTACGAATCGTCTTCGAATTTCGAACTGCGGAATGCTAGAAAATATTCGAAATTCGAAAAAATGAAGGAGTTACAGCGTAGTTGGCCTTGAAAACGACTTTGAATTTTTACGCCCAAAATAAATTGGTTTTTGCTATGTTTTCCATAGCAACCTTTACAGTATCGCTTCATGTAGCACCTCTACGGAAAGGGATCTTTGTCACGAATCTAACGGTGTCTGAAAATTTGTAAAGTTTGCCAAAATAGGGAAGTTACAGCAATTGCAAACTCAAGTTGGTTTTTTTGAATTTTTGGGATATGAATTATGCGATTTTGATGCAATACACTGAAGATTTCAAGGAAATGGGAAATAGTATTGATTCGTCCGGCACCACTACGGAAAGAGAATTTCTTCACGAATCCAACGGTGTTCTCAGAATGTTGAAGTTCGCAAAACTAACGAAGTTACAGCAACTTGAAACTCACGTAGATTTTTTTTGCGTTTTTTTGATATCAATTATGCGATTTTGAGCTTGTTTTTTGAAGAAAAAACATGGGAGTTGCGCAAAACCGATTTTTTTGCCATAATCTTCAATACTCTATACTCAACTCGAAAATTTTTTTCGCATCAAAAATTGAAAATTTTCATAAGGGGTTAGCCTTTGCTAAAAAAATTCAAAAAAAATAAAATGTGAAATTTTAAGTAATTCTGTTTATTTTACGAATCGTCTTCGAATTTCGAACTGCGGAATGCTAGAAAATATTCGAAATTCGAAAAAATGAAGGAGTTACAGCGTAGTTGGCCTTGAAAACGACTTTGAATTTTTACGCCCAAAATAAATTGGTTTTTGCTATGTTTTCCATAGCAACCTTTACAGTATCGCTTCATGTAGCACCTCTACGGAAAGGGATCTTTGTCACGAATCTAACGGTGTCTGAAAATTTGTAAAGTTTGCCAAAATAGGGAAGTTACAGCAATTGCAAACTCAAGTTGGTTTTTTTGAATTTTTGGGATATGAATTATGCGATTTTGATGCAATACACTGAAGATTTCAAGGAAATGGGAAATAGTATTGATTCGTCCGGCACCACTACGGAAAGAGAATTTCTTCACGAATCCAACGGTGTCCTCAGAATGTTGAAGTTCGCAAAACTAACGAAGTTACAGCAATTTGAAACTCACGTAGATTTTTTTTGCGTTTTTTTGATATCAATTATGCGATTTTGAGCTTGTTTTTTTGAAGAAAAAACATGGGAGTTGCGCAAAACCGATTTTTTTGCCATAATCTTCAATACTCTATACTCAACTCGAAAATTTTTTTCGCATCAAAAATTTAAAATTTTCATAAGCCTTTGCTAAAAAAATGCAAAAAAAATAAAATGTGAAATTTTAAGTAATTCTATTTATTTTACGAATCGTCTTCGAATTTCGAACTGCGGAATGCTAGAAAATATTCGAAATTCGAAAAAATGAAGGAGTTACAGCGTAGTTGGCCTTGAAAACGACTTTGAATTTTTACGCCCAAAATAAATTGGTTTTTGCTATGTTTTCCATAGCAACCTTTACAGTATCGCTTCATGTAGCACCTCTACGGAAAGGGATCTTTGTCACGAATCTAACGGTGTCTGAAAATTTGTAAAGTTTGCCAAAATAGGGAAGTTACAGCAATTGCAAACTCAAGTTGGTTTTTTTGAATTTTTGGGATATGAATTATGCGATTTTGATGCAATACACTGAAGATTTCAAGGAAATGGGAAATAGTATTGATTCGTCCGGCACCACTACGGAAAGAGAATTTCTTCACGAATCCAACGGTGTTCTCAGAATGTTGAAGTTCGCAAAACTAACGAAGTTACAGCAATTTGAAACTCACGTAGATTTTTTTTGCGTTTTTTTGATATCAATTATGCGATTTTGAGCTTGTTTTTTGAAGAAAAAACATGGGAGTTGCGCAAAACCGATTTTTTTGCCATAATCTTCAATACTCTATACTCAACTCGAAAATTTTTTTCGCATCAAAAATTGAAAATTTTCATAAGGGGTTAGCCTTTGCTAAAAAAATGCAAAAAAAAATAAAATGTGAAATTTTAAGTAATTCTGTTTATTTTACGAATCGTCTTCGAATTTCGAACTGCGGAATGCTAGAAAATATTCGAAATTCGAAAAAATGAAGGAGTTACAGCGTAGTTGGCCTTGAAAACGACTTTGAATTTTTACGCCCAAAATAAATTGGTTTTTGCTATGTTTTCCATAGCAACCTTTACAGTATCGCTTCATGTAGCACCTCTACGGAAAGGGATCTTTGTCACGAATCTAACGGTGTCTGAAAATTTGTAAAGTTTGCCAAAATAGGGAAGTTACAGCAATTGCAAACTCAAGTTGGTTTTTTGAATTTTTGGGATATGAATTATGCGATTTTGATGCAATACACTGAAGATTTCAAGGAAATGGGAAATAGTATTGATTCGTCCGGCACCACTACGGAAAGAGAATTTCTTCACGAATCCAACGGTGTCCTCAGAATGTTGAAGTTCGCAAAACTAACGAAGTTACAGCAATTTGAAACTCACGTAGATTTTTTTTGCGTTTTTTTTGATATCAATTATGCGATTTTGAGCTTGTTTTTTGAAGAAAAAACATGGGAGTTGCGCAAAACCGATTTTTTTTGCCATAATCTTCAATACTCTATACTCAACTCGAAAATTTTTTTCGCATCAAAAATTTAAAATTTTCATAAGGGGTTAGCCTTTGCTAAAAAAATGCAAAAAAAATAAAATGTGAAATTTTAAGTAATTCTATTTATTTTACGAATCGTCTTCGAATTTCGAACTGCGGAATGCTAGAAAATATTCGAAATTCGAAAAAATGAAGGAGTTACAGCGTAGTTGGCCTTGAAAACGACTTTGAATTTTTACGCCCAAAATAAATTGGTTTTTGCTATGTTTTCCATAGCAACCTTTACAGTATCGCTTCATGTAGCACCTCTACGGAAAGGGATCTTTGTCACGAATCTAACGGTGTCTGAAAATTTGTAAAGTTTGCCAAAATAGGGAAGTTACAGCAATTGCAAACTCAAGTTGGTTTTTTTGAATTTTTGGGATATGAATTATGCGATTTTGATGCAATACACTGAAGATTTCAAGGAAATGGGAAATAGTATTGATTCGTCCGGCACCACTACGGAAAGAGAATTTCTTCACGAATCCAACGGTGTCCTCAGAATGTTGAAGTTCGCAAAACTAACGAAGTTACAGCAATTTGAAACTCACGTAGATTTTTTTTGCGTTTTTTTGATATCAATTATGCGATTTTGAGCTTGTTTTTTGAAGAAAAAACATGGGAGTTGCGCAAAACCGATTTTTTTGCCATAATCTTCAATACTCTATACTCAACTCGAAAATTTTTTTCGCATCAAAAATTGAAAATTTTCATAAGGGGTTAGCCTTTGCTAAAAAAATCCAAAAAAAAAATAAAATGTGAAATTTTAAGTAATTCTGTTTATTTTACGAATCGTCTTCGAATTTCGAACTGCGGAATGCTAGAAAATATTCGAAATTCGAAAAAATGAAGGAGTTACAGCGTAGTTGGCCTTGAAAACGACTTTGAATTTTTACGCCCAAAATAAATTGGTTTTTGCTATGTTTTCCATAGCAACCTTTACAGTATCGCTTCATGTAGCACCTCTACGGAAAGGGATCTTTGTCACGAATCTAACGGTGTCTGAAAATTTGTAAAGTTTGCCAAAATAGGGAAGTTACAGCAATTGCAAACTCAAGTTGGTTTTTTTGAATTTTTGGGATATGAATTATGCGATTTTGATGCAATACACTGAAGATTTCAAGGAAATGGGAAATAGTATTGATTCGTCCGGCACCACTACGGAAAGAGAATTTCTTCACGAATCCAACGGTGTCCTCAGAATGTTGAAGTTCGCAAAACTAACGAAGTTACAGCAATTTGAAACTCACGTAGATTTTTTTTGCGTTTTTTTGATATCAATTATGCGATTTTGAGCTTGTTTTTTGAAGAAAAAACATGGGAGTTGCGCAAAACCGATTTTTTTGCCATAATCTTCAATACTCTATACTCAACTCGAAAATTTTTTTCGCATCAAAAATTGAAAATTTTCATAAGGGGTTAGCCTTTGCTAAAAAAATGCAAAAAAAAATAAAATGTGAAATTTTAAGTAATTCTGTTTATTTTACGAATCGTCTTCGAATTTCGAACTGCGGAATGCTAGAAAATATTCGAAATTCGAAAAAATGAAGGAGTTACAGCGTAGTTGGCCTTGAAAACGACTTTGAATTTTTACGCCCAAAATAAATTGGTTTTTGCTATGTTTTCCATAGCAACCTTTACAGTATCGCTTCATGTAGCACCTCTACGGAAAGGGATCTTTGTCACGAATCTAACGGTGTCTGAAAATTTGTAAAGTTTGCCAAAATAGGGAAGTTACAGCAATTGCAAACTCAAGTTGGTTTTTTTGAATTTTTGGGATATGAATTATGCGATTTTGATGCAATACACTGAAGATTTCAAGGAAATGGGAAATAGTATTGATTCGTCCGGCACCACTACGGAAAGAGAATTTCTTCACGAATCCAACGGTGTCCTCAGAATGTTGAAGTTCGCAAAACTAACGAAGTTACAGCAATTTGAAACTCACGTAGATTTTTTTTGCGTTTTTTTGATATCAATTATGCGATTTTGAGCTTGTTTTTTGAAGAAAAAACATGGGAGTTGCGCAAAACCGATTTTTTTGCCATAATCTTCAATACTCTATACTCAACTCGAAAATTTTTTTCGCATCAAAAATTGAAAATTTTCATAAGGGGTTAGCCTTTGCTAAAAAAATGCAAAAAAAATAAAATGTGAAATTTTAAGTAATTCTGTTTATTTTACGAATCGTCTTCGAATTTCGAACTGCGGAATGCTAGAAAATATTCGAAATTCGAAAAAATGAAGGAGTTACAGCGTAGTTGGCCTTGAAAACGACTTTGAATTTTTACGCCCAAAATAAATTGGTTTTTGCTATGTTTTCCATAGCAACCTTTACAGTATCGCTTCATGTAGCACCTCTACGGAAAGGGATCTTTGTCACGAATCTAACGGTGTCTGAAAATTTGTAAAGTTTGCCAAAATAGGGAAGTTACAGCAATTGCAAACTCAAGTTGGTTTTTTTGAATTTTTGGGATATGAATTATGCGATTTTGATGCAATACACTGAAGATTTCAAGGAAATGGGAAATAGTATTGATTCGTCCGGCACCACTACGGAAAGAGAATTTCTTCACGAAATCAACGGTGTCCTCAGAATGTTGAAGTTCGCAAAACTAACGAAGTTACAGCAATTTGAAACTCACGTAGATTTTTTTTGCGTTTTTTTGATATCAATTATGCGATTTTGAGCTTGTTTTTTGAAGAAAAAACATGGGAGTTGCGCAAAACCGATTTTTTTGCCATAATCTTCAATACTCTATACTCAACTCGAAAATTTTTTTCGCATCAAAAATTGAAAATTTTCATAAGGGGTTAGCCTTTGCTAAAAAAATGCAAAAAAAAATAAAATGTGAAATTTTAAGTAATTCTGTTTATTTTACGAATCGTCTTCGAATTTCGAACTGCGGAATGCTAGAAAATATTCGAAATTCGAAAAAATGAAGGAGTTACAGCGTAGTTGGCCTTGAAAACGACTTTGAATTTTTACGCCCAAAATAAATTGGTTTTTGCTATGTTTTCCATAGCAACCTTTACAGTATCGCTTCATGTAGCACCTCTACGGAAAGGGATCTTTGTCACGAATCTAACGGTGTCTGAAAATTTGTAAAGTTTGCCAAAATAGGGAAGTTACAGCAATTGCAAACTCAAGTTGGTTTTTTTGAATTTTTGGGATATGAATTATGCGATTTTGATGCAATACACTGAAGATTTCAAGGAAATGGGAAATAGTATTGATTCGTCCGGCACCACTACGGAAAGAGAATTTCTTCACGAATCCAACGGTGTCCTCAGAATGTTGAAGTTCGCAAAACTAACGAAGTTACAGCAATTTGAAACTCACGTAGATTTTTTTTGCGTTTTTTTGATATCAATTATGCGATTTTGAGCTTGTTTTTTGAAGAAAAAACATGGGAGTTGCGCAAAACCGATTTTTTGCCATAATCTTCAATACTCTATACTCAACTCGAAAATTTTTTTCGCATCAAAAATTGAAAATTTTCATAAGGGGTTAGCCTTTGCTAAAAAAATGCAAAAAAAATAAAATGTGAAATTTTAAGTAATTCTGTTTATTTTACGAATCGTCTTCGAATTTCGAACTGCGGAATGCTAGAAAATATTCGAAATTCGAAAAAATGAAGGAGTTACAGCGTAGTTGGCCTTGAAAACGACTTTGAATTTTTACGCCCAAAATAAATTGGTTTTTGCTATGTTTTCCATAGCAACCTTTACAGTATCGCTTCATGTAGCACCTCTACGGAAAGGGATCTTTGTCACGAATCTAACGGTGTCTGAAAATTTGTAAAGTTTGCCAAAATAGGGAAGTTACAGCAATTGCAAACTCAAGTTGGTTTTTTTGAATTTTTGGGATATGAATTATGCGATTTTGATGCAATACACTGAAGATTTCAAGGAAATAGGAAATAGTATTGATTCGTCCGGCACCACTACGGAAAGAGAATTTCTTCACGAATCCAACGGTGTCCTCAGAATGTTGAAGTTCGCAAAACTAACGAAGTTACAGCAATTTGAAACTCACGTAGATTTTTTTTGCGTTTTTTTGATATCAATTATGCGATTTTGAGCTTGTTTTTTGAAGAAAAAACATGGGAGTTGCGCAAAACCGATTTTTTTGCCATAATCTTCAATACTCTATACTCAACTCGAAAATTTTTTTCGCATCAAAAATTGAAAATTTTCATAAGGGGTTAGCCTTTGCTAAAAAAATGCAAAAAAAATAAAATGTGAAATTTTAAGTAATTCTATTTATTTTACGAATCGTCTTCGAATTTCGAACTGCGGAATGCTAGAAAATATTCGAAATTCGAAAAAATGAAGGAGTTACAGCGTAGTTGGCCTTGAAAACGACTTTGAATTTTTACGCCCAAAATAAATTGGTTTTTGCTATGTTTTCCATAGCAACCTTTACAGTATCGCTTCATGTAGCACCTCTACGGAAAGGGATCTTTGTCACGAATCTAACGGTGTCTGAAAATTTGTAAAGTTTGCCAAAATAGGGA